>NC_047024.1:22275173-22575173 GCF_902652985.1 Pecten maximus | reverse complement strand
TTATTTGTGATTAGAAATTGGTTGGTGAATTTTTGTCAGATTAGTAATTAGAAGGAAGATAACTTCAAATCATAGATGTCTTTCAAGATAATGTTAAAATTAATTGATAAATAACTTTTGAAAACCATGTTGTATACACTGATTGCTTTTGTAATGTAACTATATATACATGTTTTAGAAAATTAAAATATGTATGTAAAGTAGAGATGTTTAATATACAGAATATAAATGAAATGTGACAAATTCCACTGCAATAAAGTTTTCATTCTCATTTGAAAAATTCTTAATCAAGAAATGAATGATGTGACAAATGTTGCAGCATTCAAATCAAACCTGACCATATTAAAGAATCTTTGTTATCTGTACTTAATTCGACTCTTCACTGATCTTTCTCAGAGAACACAAGTTTAAAGTACGCCTGTCACAAGAGGCCTTGGACTACCTGATGAAATATCTTAAGGTTTGTATTTACTGTAAGAAGTAGTATGAGAGGAGGGGGCTGCGGTGGCCGAGTGGTTAAGGTGTCCCGACACTTTATCACTAGCCCTCCACCTCTGGGTTGCGAGTTCGAAACCTACGTGGGGCAGTTGCCAGGTACTGACCGTAGGCCTGTGGTTTTTCTCCGGGTACTCCGGCTTTCCTCCACCTCCAAAACCTGGCATATGATCCTTAAATGACCCTGGCTGTTAATAGGACGTTAAACAAAAACAAAACAAGAAGTATTAGAGGATTTTAGATAGATAGCATTATGGGAAAACAATATGTCTTGGATTTCCTGTAACTAATACGGTTCATACAAAACAGCGAGACAGCGTATATGTGTTGGTTTTAGGATTAATTTTAACTTGCTGTTTAAGTTCAATCCTGTACATCAGCAAAGAAAGGAAGCCTCAATAGCTCGGTCGGTTAGAGCACCAGTCACGTGATCACGGGTGAAGATCCGAGGTGCGTGGTTTGGAGCTCCCTACCTGTGTCGGTTTGTGTTTCTCGGAAGCTGAGAAACGAGTAACTCTGTGCTGTTGTAGTTGTGTCCATGGGCAAGTCACTTTACCCTAATTCTGGATGGCATGGACTGGGCCTCCTGTATGTTGTTGAGTGAGGTAGTCACAAACTACTACAAGGAGACCCCATCTCAAAATGACCCTGACTGTTCACGGGACGATAAACCCAGCAAACAAACAAACACCCAAGAATGATTAAACTGTAAACCTTATGCTAGGATAACAGTGTTTTATTGTGGATATTTCCAGAAAAATACCAGTTAATAGTGTTGAATACAAAATAGTTAGATGACAAAATTTTGAAAATCAGCTTTTGATGTGTGTACAGGTATATCTAGCTGTACCTGTAGATGTTTATCACAAGGAAAGGAATGTTTTTAATTAGTCTGCAAAATGAACTTTTATAATTAATATCGTTTCAGGTTGATGACAACATGATGCTGCTACAAATTTTCAATCAGCATTTGAAAGTTGAAGGTAAGTTTTTGAGTACACCGAGAATAGTTCAAAGCAATCAAAATGACAAAATGTGAGAAATTTGGTCGATAATCTGTCTCAATTATTTAATATTAGTAAGATAATGTTTTGTTTGTTTTTAATATGGGAATGATAATATATTTTCACATATTCTATTTACCAATGGGGTAAAAAGTTGTTGGTCAATATTGTTTATCACATTTTTTTTCCATTTTACAAACATAAGAAATTTTCAAACATCTTGAAGATGCTAAGCCACAGACAATACATACACTGCTTTTCAAGAAAGTGCATATAATGGCACCCAGGGTGTAGATATAAATCTGAATTAACACCAACAATAGAAAAAAATCACAACAGCTTCCTGAAAATGATTGCTCATTAGACTGAAAGTTTCGTACAAATATAGAGGCAGCGTGAAAATGAAGAACAACGTAAAATACAAGAACAAAATCATTTTTGATCATTATTTATAACACAGCAGTACATTAGGTTTATTTGGTCTGTAATGAAATTTTGGCACAAAATTCACAGAACAAGATTTCAAAAGAACTGATGACTTAATAAATTGATTCCAGTACTTGATTTGATTCTTACAGTATTAAAAGAAGACAAACGCACTCTGGATCTGAAGGGCAGTTCAAATGACAAGCATGAGTCAGTGGGTAATGAGAGAAAACGCCCAACAGATATAGTGAGACTACTACAGCAATGTATTAAACAAGTGAGAGAAGGACCACCCTGTATGTCATCAATATGTTTCTACACTTTCCTCAATGCCTACCAGGGGTAAGTGTTAGGGGACAACCTGTGTTTATTGGTGGTAATCAACCTCCTTATACACCTCCAATATTTATTAAATTTTCTCAATACCTATTTTTGCTAACTGGACTTTCTGTATATCAATAAATCTCCATTGTTAACAAATGTTGCTCAACACCTATCTGGGCTAACTGAACTCCCTGTGTTGTTCAATGTTTTTATAATTGCCTTTTGGCCTTTTAATTTTAAGTATGAAATTGATCACTCTTTGTATCCCCAAAGTTTACCCATAATCCTCAAGTGCTAACAAGCCTCTCTCCGCCCTCTGAGGGTTAACTGACCTCTCTCAACCCCTCAAAGTGCTAACTGACCTCTCTCAACCACACAAAGTGCTAACTGACCTCTCTTAACCCCTCGAAATGCTGACTCATCTCTTATAACCCCCCTGTGGGTTAACTGACCTCTTCCAACCCCTCTGAGTGCTAATAAACCCCTCTCAGCCCCTCTGAGTGCTAACAAACACCTCTCAACCCCTCTGAGTGCTAACAAGCTTCTCTCAACCCCTCTAAGTGCTAACAAGCCTCTCTCAACCCCTCTAAGTGCTAACAAGCCTCTCTCAACCCCTCTTAGTGCTAACAAACACCTCTCAACCCTTCTAAGTGCTAACAGACCTCTATCAACCCCTCTAAGTGCTAAAAGACCTCTCTCAACCCCTCTAAGAGCTAACAAACCTCTATCAACTTGGTACTTTTCCTCAAATAAGCTCCCATCCCTAGTATAAAATTTTAGAACCATATTTATCCTAAAATAAGCCCCCTCCGCTAGATTAAAAGTTCAGTACTGTATTCATCCTCAAATAAACCCCCTTCCATTGTGTAAAATGCTATTTTTATCCTCAAATAAGCTCCCACCCCTAGTGCAAATGTTTTGTATTAAAGTTTCGGGAGGGCTTATTTGTGAATGTGAACGGCGTACAATTTTCACCTCAAAAGTGTCATCCTTTTTTACCTCCAATTGGTAGTATATTTTTACCGGGAGAACGTACGATTTTAACATAAGATACGAAAAATTTACGAAAAGCTTTGTGAAACAGACTTACGTTTTTGACTGTACGATCTTCATAAATATTTACGAACGTTGGTAAGTTAGGAAGCTTTGTGAAATGATACGCAGGGGCTTATTTGTGTATGAATAAAGTATTGTGTGCCTCACAGTCTGACTCATCATCTACATGTTAAGTTATTTCTCTATAACAGTCAATACTGTAAGGTACCCATGCTTCCTCTATACACCATAATGTAAATTTTCATGTATAATATTTTGTGAAGGTTGTGCACAGTGGACATATCACCCGACAGGACACTTCTGAGTGCTGGGTTCGAGGACTCATCAGTGAAGCTGTGGAGTATCACGCCCGGTCTGATACAGTCCTACAAAACACCCACAGATCCCTCCAAACTCTATCTGTCTGCTGACTTCTGGACTTCGGAATCCTCATGTGAAGAGGAGGCGGAAGATGAGGCTGAGGAAGCAGATGGAGAGGACAGCAGTGAGGAAACGTAAGATTTTTATCACACAATGGAACCTCTTTACTGTTTGTGTAAGATTTATCACACCGCGTAACCTCTTTATTACTTTTTGGTATAAGATTTCTTCTTTTTCAAGTCAAACCCATTGTTTCTCCTGTTGTAGATAGAAATAATTTTCCTGTCTCTCCTGTTGTAGATAGAAAGAAATTTCCTCTGTCTATACTACTTTCACTATGTGAGTGAAGTCAAGTAATTTGATATCATTTCCTGATACTGTTTAGCAAATGCTTTACATTTGATTGACCAATTATATTGAAGGATATAATATTTAAAGTATATTTGGATTTCTGAGTTGATGTTGGATGTGGTAAATTTTCCAAACTAATATTAAAGGAAACATGGCCTAATTTTACCTTAATTACTTTAGAAGTTGTCTCCCTTGTACAGGAAACCCCAGTACCGTGAGGTGGCAGCACTGAGAGCTCATAATGGCTCTGTATATAAGACTTGTTTCTGTGCCGACTCCAAAGGTTTACTGTCGTGTTCAGAAGATGGATCAGGTCAGTACAAATTGATATACATGTACTATATTACTGGTAATAAATGGAAATGAACAGATTTAAAACATTTCTTGTCATAATATTGCAAGTAGTTTTAAATGGTTCTTCTGTAACAGAGCGCATGATTGATTAAATTTAAATCACTGCCTCCACTAGGGATCAAACCCGGGACCTCTGGCTTACTAGTTTTATGCTCAACCAATCCAGCTAAAGAGAAGATCTCTCTAGCCGTGCAGTATATTGCGACTAGTATTTACCAGGGTCACACTTCAATGAATATGTGAAAGTACCAGTTGCCTCAAAAAGATTCATTAGACATTTGAAGTTTGTCTTTTCTTCAAAATTCATGTGAAATTTTTTTTTCTTTTTTCATTCTTGTGATTTGATGATACAACATTGAATTCTAGTTCGTCTGTGGGATCTGAAGACTCATACCAACAAAGTGTGCTATAGGGGTCATAACTATCCTGTTTGGGATATTGACACCAGGTATGTTAACCCTACAAGTCAGTAAATTAAGAATGATTACATTATCACACATGATAACTGGAGCTACCAGTACTTCGTAATTATCACACATGGCACTAAACATACTACCGATAATTCTGCCTCAATATTTCTCGTAATTATTTGTAAAGTTACTGTCAATACATCTGCCCCAATTTAACATTACACTGTGTTATCAAAACATTTTGATGTTTGTTTGTTAGTTTGTTTGCTGGGTTTATCACACTGTGAAAAGCCAGGGACATTATAAAGATGTGTCTCCTTGTACATGTCGTAGCTGGTGCCTACCACAATCAATAACATATATGAGGCTGATTACATGCTATCAAGAACAACATTTTGAACTATGACAAACACTTTCCTTTATTTTCATTCATATAAAACCACCATGAAATATAAGATTTGATTTTACAAGTGTTTTATGAAGGATTTATATGATTTACAGTTCGATTGGAAATTATTTTGCCTCAGCATCAAAGGACAATACTGCCAAATTGTGGGTGACTGACCGCTCTTATCCTTTGAGGTCATTTATCGGTCACTCGTATGATGTTGATGTAAGTAATAGCTTTGTCAGTAACATAATTTGTACATAATTATGTACCTAGTATTTCGAAGTTAACAAATTCCTCAGTGAATTTCATGGCTATAAGCGCCAGAGTTTGTGATTATAAGCTGCCCTTATAGTTGTTTGAAGCATTTGAATTCAGAAATGTGCAGGAATTATTTTTCAATTTAAAAGATTATTTAAGATCAATTTATTTTACCTGAAGGACCCTCATCTGATCTGAAAGGGACTCCACATATAAAGTCAAATTTGGCTGGGCATGTTTTACAAATATGTTTGTTGAGTTCTGTGAAAAAAAATGTTGTAAAATATGTGTGACAGGTAAATAAAATATTTTTATTATTATTATTTTATAAATTTTATTCTCAGTGCAAACACTAAATTCATTCATCATAACATTAAAGAAATATGTCAGAATGCAATATTTCTATACAACTAAAAGATTTGAGTATCTTTTATAAAGATAGTTTCAACAAAATGCCAGTTGGTCTGAAGTATTGGCTAATTACTATTCATGTTTGCGGAAGATTACCTGTTAACAAAACTCTCTCTTGAAGTTATCAAATATTTTCTGAAATCAGACGTTTATGTTATATGTCTGATTTAGAAATAAGATACATTTATAGCTCAAATAAAATTTAAATAGAACTAGTTTGTGAATGAATTTTACATTTATTTCAATGTTACATACTAATGTATATCTACAATGTATTATCTTATTCAGTGTGTCAAATTTCATCCCAATTGTAACTACCTGGCTACAGGATCCAGTGACCGGACTGTCCGACTTTGGAGTCTCCAGGATGGGAAGTCTGTCCGTCTGATGCAGGGACACAGAAGTTCTGTCCTGGCCCTGGCATTCTCTCCGAATGGACAATACCTGGCCTCAGCTGGTATAATTTCCTATTCAATTGTTGAATAACCTGTACACTATATCACAAGACAAAACTCTTAAGCAATACCACATTTAAGATCTTACTGGGGTCATGAATATTGTGCAAAATTAAAAATACATTGGTTTTTTTTTTTTTATTGCCCTGCAGGTAGGACAAGAATTGTACCTGCCCCCATTGCATGACCGTAATTGGCAACTAAATTTGGGGATCTTGCATTTTCTCTTCTTTCTGAACAACTTTCTTCTTCCTAATGTGTCCCTTTGGCCTTTAGTTGAGCATTCGCCCCTATGAGAATAGTTTTGGGTTCTTTTTTCTGGCAAAGACATAACAGAGTCTTTAAAAATGGTAGTTGCTACTCCTGCTTAATGCTCAGCACTTGCCCGTTGTCAATATAATGTGTTCGTTCGGTGTCTCTGGCAGTATTTTTCTGTGAGGTAGCACAACATCCGCAAAAGTTCAGGTCACACATACTCACGCACGAGAGGTTATCCTTTAATGACGTTTAACAATAATAAACCAAACCAGATTGTTTTAATTTGACCAGTTGATCTGTGATAAAAGATGAAGATAGATTACATATGAAGAAAAGATACATAGACTCAGATCTTTGAAATATTATCAGGAAAATAAGATAAGAGAAAATAACACCAGGTAATATAGAAGAGTAAGCGTCCTCTACCTCATAGACGACACCAACTAGTTATGTCTAACTATAGATTGTAGTTTTTAAATTAACATCATGCAAAAGTAAAGAACATTTATAGACTAATTGTTGACACTGTTAGTAATACTTTAAAATGATACATTTCATGCTGGTCTTTCTTATATTCTTACATTTCATGCTGGTCTTTCTTATATTCTTACTGGGTTTTAAAATCTGTGAACATTTATGTTTTACTGATAACTTATAACCTTTCGTTGGAGTAACCAAAAATCGAGGGGTTGGCAATTGAACATAAAAACTGGGTTCTCAGTTTACTCCACATAGACATTCCGTTATAAAGGCTCCCAGCAGATGAGTTATGATTTGACCCTTTGACCAACGTTTGCTTGACAGGTGTCGTCAATGAAGAAGACGCTTACCCTTCCAGATCACCTGGTCTCAATTCTCCTCATCCTTTTTCAAAATTATCTGCAATTATTTCTTGTTTGTATTTTGCCTTTGTTTTTAATTTTGAGTTAGAATTACGGTTTTGTTTTAATGTTGATATTCAATGCTGTTTTGAACAGGTGATGACCGTAGGATTCGGGTCTGGGATCTGACCTCTGGGAATATGTACAAGGAACTGAAAGGACACATAGACACAATACATTGTCTTAGCTTCAATAGAGACAGCACCCTGCTGGCATCAGGTAATGTGTGGTTTTCTGCTTTTTGTAAAATATATTGTTTGAAGTACTGTTTGAAATGTCCTAGAATTTGAATTTTTGCAAGTTGTGCTTGATCTAATGCTGTTGGTTGCAGATTTGGGTGTTTGTTTTAAATTGATTTTGAATGTAGTTCATTCATTTGATAGATTTATTTAGGATATCTTCCTCATGGATCCAAAGGTCAATGGTCAAGGTCATGGTAACTATATGTAGAGTATCATATTCTGCACATCTGTGCAAAAATGAAAGTGTCTTACCTTGTAAATTTCTGATTGGTACAAAAAATTACCTAATCTGTTTACCAAAAATTACCTTAACGGTTTCAAAACTCTTGGATTGGTGGACAAGTGAAGCAAGTGTGATCGTATCTTATTCTGTCTAAAAAACATAATTTGACTCTCCGAGTGCCTCGCCTCACCTATCCACTTCATGCTTGCTTGTACATAAGGCCCTGATACACTGCCCCACCTGTCTCCCTGATACACTGCCATCTGCTTACCCAATACATTGCCCAAACTTGTCTCCCTGCTACACGGCCACAACCGTCTCCATTTAAACTGCCCCACCTGTCTCCTGATACACTGCCTTCACCTGTCTCCCTGATACACTGCCTTCACCTGTCTCCCTGATACACTGCCCCCACCTATCTCCCTGATACACTGCCCCCACCTGTCTCCCTGATACACTACCCGACTTGTCTCCCTCATACACTGCCCCACCTGTCTCCCTCATACAATGCCCCCACCTATCTCCCTGATACACTGCCCCCACCTGTCTCCCTGATACACTACCCCACTTGTCTCCCTCATATACTGCCCCATCTGTCTCCCTCATACACTGCCCCACCTGTCTTCCTGATACACTGCCCCACCTGTCTCCCCGATACACTGCCCCATCTGTCTCCCCGATACACTGCCCCATCTGTCTCCCTGATACACTGCCCCCACCTGTCTCCCTCATACACTGCCCCCACCTGTCTCCCTCATACACTGCCCTCACCTGTCTCCCTCATACACCACCCCCACATGTCTCCCCGATACCTGTCTCACTGATATACTGCCCCACCTGTCTCCCTGATACACTGCCCCCACCTGTCTCCCTTATACACTGCCCCACCTGTCTCCTTAATACACTGCCCCCACCTGTCTCCCAATACACTACCCCACCTGTCTTCCTGATACACTGCCCCCACCTGTCTCACTGATACACTGCCCCCACCTGTCTCCCTGACACACTGCCCCCCACCTGTCTCCCTCATACACTGCCCCCACTTGTCTCCCTGATACACAGCCCCAACCTGTCTCCCTGATACACTGCCCCACCTGTCTCCCTGATACACTGCCCCAGCTGTCTCCCTGATACCCTGCCCCCACCTGTCTCCCTGATACACTGCCCCCTGTCTCCCTGATACACTGCCCCACCTGCCTCCTTGATACACTGCCCCCGCCTGTCTCCCTGATATACTGCCCCAACCTGTCTCCCTGATACACTGCCCCCACCTGTCTCCTTGATACACTGCCCACACCTGTCCCCCTGATACACTGCCCCCAACCTATCTCCCTGATACACTGCCCCACCTGTCTCCCTGATACACTGCCCCCACCTGTCTCCCTGATACACTGCCCCACCTGTCCCCCTGATACACTGCCCCACCTGTCTCCCTGATACACTGCCCCAACCTGTCTCCCTGATACACTGCCCCACCTGTCTCCCTGATACACTGCCCCACCTGTCTCCTTGATACACTGCCCCCACCTGTCTCCCTGATACACTACCCCCACCTGTCCCCCTGATACACTGCCCCACCTGTCTCCCTGATACACTGCCCCAACCTGTCTCCCTGATACACTGCCCCACCTGTCTCCCTGATACACTGCCCCAACCTGTGCCCCTGATACACTGCCCCACCTGTCTCCCCGATACACTGCCCCAACCTGTCTCCCCGATACACTGCCCCACCTGTCTCCCTGATACACTGCCCCACCTGTCCCCCTGATACACTGCCCCAACCTGTCTCCCTGATACACTGCCCCCACCTGTCTCCTTGATACACTGCCCCAACCTGTCTCCCTGATACACTGCCCCCACCTGTCTCCTTGATACATTGCCCCCACCTGTCTCCCTGATACACTGCCCCAACCTGCCTCCCTGATACACTGCACCACCTGTCTCCCTGATACACTGCCCCCACCTGTCTCCTTGATACACTGCACCACCTGTCTCCTTGATACACTGCCCCAACCTGTCTCCCTGATACACTGCACCACCTGTCTCCCTGATACACTGCCCCCACCTGTCTCCCTGATACACTGCACCACCTGTCTCCCTGATACACCATCCCCACCTGTCTCCCTGATACACTGCCCCAACCTGTCTCCTTGATACACTGCCACCACCTGTCCCCCTGAAACACTGTCCCCACCTGACTCTATGTCTCTGGCTACATCACTTTTGCTGACACAAAACTATTCCATCCAAGCTTTGACCATTAGTCCTCCATGTTGTTTTTGGCCATCCTAGTTATCCCCTTTCTTCTGGGTTTCATGTATGTGCAGGGCAAATCCACTTCCATTTCCAGTGATATTGTTGCAAAGAGACATGGTGTTCATGTTCTATGATGAAGCTCTTAATTTACATGTAATACCTTATCTGGCCGTTTTTCAACAATTGTCTAAGGCATCTTTTCCTCCCAGTACCTTAGCATAGTAATATTGTCAAACTGGGAAGATGTTTAGTATCAGGGCCAGGGGGGACCAAGAGAGACACCATTAAGATGTGATTTTATCTTTGATGACAGGTGGTCTTGACTGCTGTATAAAGATTTGGGACATACGGAAAGGTGTCAGCTTGAGCAATAACAACAGCAGTAACAACAACAACAACCCGTAAGTAACTTATATTTACTAGAGTACCATGTTTGATGTGTAGGTGATAATGAACTTACATTAGGATTTAAATGCATAAGTTCCTAAATTAACAGAGAGGGTTAAACTAAATTCAGGTGGTGGCACTACGATGATTTAAGGATCTTGGGCAACTTCTTCAGTATTCTTATCCAAGACAACAATAGAAACAACTTGTA
The DNA here is from genome assembly GCF_902652985.1 of Pecten maximus. Taxonomy (NCBI): domain Eukaryota; kingdom Metazoa; phylum Mollusca; class Bivalvia; order Pectinida; family Pectinidae; genus Pecten; species Pecten maximus. Next base: position 22,564,420 of record NC_047024.1, on the reverse strand, counting down.
AATAAATCAAGCACAGGGACTTGACACATATTCCATATCATTAATACATCTATGGACCATGGGATTGGGAATTTGTGCCAAATCCCTACGGTATCATATAAGACACAACTTACTATTGTAATAATGCATCTACATAAACCACAGAACATGTGTATGCTTGTAAAATGGGGGGAAAGCATGAGAATGTAGGGTTGGGAACTTGTGAAGAGTCCCAGTGGGCTAATGAATTGATAGATGTCTTTTTGAAAGTTTTCTCTTTTTGTTTCAGACCTGATGGAAATATATCACCAGAACAGTTAGGATCATTCCCAACGAAGTCGGCCATAGTGACTTATTTACAATTTGCCCAACATAATCTCCTGTATGCTGCTGGCAGCATTTGATGACATTTATTCGTGTTGCATTTATTGTAGATCTGTTTTGATGAACATTTTATTGTGAGCCAGTTAAACTGCTAAACATCTTCAACATTTTAAAAGGGTGTCAGAAATTAAACAAACTTGATTCCAGTAAAGGGAGTGTTTGCAGGTAGTTTTCCACTGAAGTTTGATATAAACGTGATGATATTGCACCTAATTAATGAATATTTATTTTCAGGTTAAAAGTTTTTTCAGATACATAAAAAGTATTCAGTGGTTTTCTTGTGAATATGAAATACATGTATATACTTCATAGAAAGATTGATAAATCAAATGTATAAAAGTGATGTTTTCAAATGGTTAAGCTGTGAAACTTTCTTTGTTACATACAAATGAAAAATAATTTTACATTATCAAAATGTATACAATTTTTTAGTGTTTTCATATATGATTAATTCAATTCATTTATGATAAATATCTCGGATAAATATCAATATTAAATCTCCGTTATTGGTCTCCAGAAAGTATGGCATGTATGTTAATGCAAATATGTCTTATTATGAAAGATGTCAGTTTTATTGAATGAATAGAATAAATATCCGAGTGGCAAAAACAATTTCCAGTCTACCCTCTTTATATCGCCATATTTTGTCCATAGCAGTTATGACGGTATAACAAGGGTGGCGATAGTATCCATTGGGGGGGTGGGGGGGATGTATGTTTGCAGTAAATTCTGTAAACGGTTAAGTCATGCAGTGATAAATTCTAGATATTCTAGATAAACACTTCTAAAATAATTGACTCTTTTCTAGAAGAAATAGTTATGTTATTTTTTAATCATCATGAAACTTAAAAATATTACAATGTGTTCAGGAACCGGTAATAGCATTTTACAAACCAAATACAATCAAGAAAATGAACCTCAATGTTTACTGTTATTGTAAATTGGTTTGAGTGATTGTATTGCTGTTACAAGATCATGAATGTGAAGGAAGATGTCTTTTCACTAGCCAGTACATGTATTGTTATTCAAAATTGTCACCTTTGTTTTTCATCATGTTTATGTTAAGTTTAAGTGTGTGAGTGTGTCATGGAATTATTCAAGATCTTTATCAGTGAATTCACTTATGTGAATGTGCAATATACAAAACTGGCACTTTATATAGTTACTGATTTTTGTGGATGTAATGAATTTATGCTAAAAACTTGATAATTAGTTTTTAACTTTGTTAATGGCCAACATACTAAAAAAGTGTTTAAGAAGTTTTCACAAATTTCATTTATATTTCTTAATTTTCTAAAATATTTCAAGTAATAAATTATTAAACATAATCTTAAATGGGATATTTTTAAGATTAGGTACCGGTACTTCCCAAAAGTGCTTATCACATATGATTGTGCTGTTATGCAAAGTTAAATCTCACAACAGTTTTACAGTACACATTGGTGCAGAATGAAGCAAAATTGGTGAACATCATGAATCATATTTTGTACAATTTTTGCAATTTTTATGTTAAAAATAAATGCAATTTTTAAGAAACATTTTTTTTTTTTTTATTTAAACCATTATTGTGAGCATTGGTGAGGCTCAAAACGTCCTGCTTGTACTTTAAAACAGAAAATTTTGGTAAAGCACATCATGCGTCATGTCTGGTGATCTTGTTTTCTCTTTCCCTGAACAGGGATATCCGCAGTTTTACCAGGGCGAGATTTTCTTATCTCACCCTAAGGAAAAGACAAGCTACATAATTATGTTCTTTCACTTTGCACATTCTTAACAATTGTATGGTGTCATGGCAACAATACAATCATGTAACATCAACATTGTCTGCATTGATATAACGACAAAATTAGATACATAAGAGGGTAAACAGGGCAAGAGAAAAATAATCATTCACCACCAGGAAAGCGAGACAGGGGAATCTCAACTCTTGGGGAAAGATACTCAAGAATCTTCCCCCTTAGGTCTCGCTCCCTAGGGGGTGAAGGATTTTATTAATCTGTCCAGACTGGTTCTGACTGGACACATTTTGGAGTGTTGGTGGACCGTGTATCTGGTTGGGACTTCCTTGGTATTTTACTAAAGCTAGTAACAGATCTAGCGGTCATTTTCCAATGGGCTTGGATATAAAGGTTTACTTGTCTAATGCTATATAAAGGAGCCGAAGAAAAAATTCTCTAATCAAGTAAACAGAAACCAGCTAGTATTTGACAAAGATTACTGTACACTTAAAATGTTCAACATAATCGCACATCTTCAAAGGGTTTCCGGAATTTTTCTGAATATTCCTCCATTGTTCATTTGTTATTATTGAAATCTCGCACAGAATCACAGAATGAATGGTTTTAAATATTACGAAAATAAACTGCCCCACCCTTCATGCCACACTGGAGGTTAGAGACGGGAATCTTGTGTCTGCACATCAAACATTTTGATATGTATGCACTAACACTATCCTTATTACAGAATAAATTACACAGCAATAAAAAACAAAACGCATTTAAAATCAATTATATAACTTTATTATGATAAAGCTCTGATTGTCACTTGGAATGTTATTGTATGTAAATGGGACTAAATAGGATTGGTGTCGAATCACGTCCTTCAGAAGGCCAGTTGTAACAATCAACTTTTATAAATTTTGATAAAATATTATCAAAAACACAATTTCTCTTTTTTGACATACTTCATTACCCCCAACAACTTATCTGTTTATTAATAGTACTAAACAGTACAATCCAAAATTAATGTTCCTTTTCTTTAACCAGATCGAAGACTGGCAAGAATAGATCTGCTAAAAACTTTCTTTTTCTCTTTTTTTTTCTTGATAACATTGATTATCTGTATTTGGTGTGGATTTAATACCAGCTTGATGTTAAAAATAAGTAGAGACTTATAACTGGAAATGTAATAGCATCATTACTACCAGAATTTTCTCTGTTATAAGCAGCACAGACCAATTCATTAAAGATATGTTTGAACAGTTTCTCTTCATCTTGGGTATGAAGTATGTCAAATCGTCACACTAGAAAGGCTCCATTTTATCTTTAAGATGTTGCCAGTAATCATATCACAAGTTCACAACCTCTGAAATACTGTACAGGAGTTCTGACAAAGGGCCAAAATAAACATCTTTACATAGGCACTTCAGACCAATGAGAACAGCAATATCAATGGAACCGATCTATTGGAATCAAAACATATCCACCATGTCTAAAGGTACAATTCTTCCACTCAAATATGTATACGTACTCTGTGTACTAAGGATAAGAAAATATATCTTTGAAAAACAACAGATGCATATACACGAATTTGATATTGCTTTGTTGAATAACAATCTTCTTTAACTTCATAGTCTTAACCGTTTCATCATCAATTTCAGGATACATTTTGATTCCAACTCTTAAATCTTAACAAGATCACACTGTAATTTCTTTCCTTATTCCTAACAATCTCACATATAATTTCTTTTCAGTGATTTTCTAACCAATCATAAAATAGGGACTAAGTCCCCTACCAATGGCACAAAAATATGGATTTACTGCAAAGGGTCAAATCACACATAATTAACATAGGCTGGATCACCTGTTACCAAAAAATTTTCATATCTTTTTATCGATGATAAAAATGGCGAAAGTAATTGCCCTGCACACAACAGGTGCACAAAATATCACAGAGTACAAGTGTTGCCATAACCACAGTGGGTTCACAAGTATTAAAAGGGAGAAAGTAAACTCCTGAGAGAAATAAATATAAACTTGTATAACAGTACATAGATAGCTGCTACATTGACCCATCATTTGCAGTAAATGGTTAAAAAATATAAGCAATAACAAGAGTGCAATATTAAATATTGTGTAAATGAAACAAAAACACCAATAAGACTAGTTGTACACAAACTCGATGAAAAACAATGAAGGTACGAATTCAAATCATGAATGTATGTGCACTTTTCTGACAAAGTACTGGTCAACATGGTGTGAAGATCACAAATATCTGTTTTAAAACAACATCGCAAGGATATATTAACATTAAGATTTTTTCTTCTTCCAAATAACTGTCACCAGGATGCGTTAAAAACAAAATAGAAGGACCTGCTTTGAACTTACATTTTAAAACAAGATCACAATGATCAGCTAGAACCAAATATCCAATCAAGAAGCAACCATATATTCAAATTCTAGATTAAAATGAAAGGAATATTATAAATCAAACTAGCAAAATCTACAATAAATCACTAATATATTAAAACATGAAGAATAGTTGTATTACCAGGTATCAGGAGAACTTCTCAGAAGAGGTACAAAACTAAGGCAATATTAGTTATAATGACAATGTTTTTACTAAGAGTGCATTTTATAAACATGGTGATCAAATATAAAATTTTGTTTTTCTTACCAATGAATTAATTTATCTTTAGTTGCGACTATATTCAAGACACATGTTTGTGCTATTATCATAGTTATAACAGAACAAAGATTCTTTAAAGTTTGAAAACTATTATTTCTCCTGATACCATCCAAAACAATATTAAGCTCGTTAATTCAATACCAAAATGAAATACTATATTATAAATCAAATGCATAACTGAATATTAAACTATATGAACTTTATAATAATTCTGCTTAAAAATGTCATCAATTAATATATGCAAACTGATACCAAATGACAACAGAATGCAAAAATAAACACAAATAACAAGGGAATTGAAGATACGCACTAGCTACTACTAATATAATTGTATAGGATCAAGCTTTACTTTAAAAGTAGATAAATTATCACACCCACCACCAAATTATATTATTACTAAAATGAATTCCAAGTTGTGCCAGAAAAAAATATGTTGTCTTTTTAATGTTTTAGCACTTTGTCTATTATTCCCCCAAAAGGTAATGATTTTATGTTAAATCTGCATGTATACACATGTATATTCTTTTCTGGCACACTAGAAAACATATATATTTTCAACATTGGTTTCAAATTGTTAACATGTGACTACTTGCCAACCAGATTTTTCCTTTCATTCTTTACATGGCAAGAGATTTGCATTAGTTATGAAATCATCTGCAATTCTTTTCAACATTTATTTAAACTTATCAGGCATGCAATTTCAACAGCATAATCAGTAACTTTCATAAATTAGCAAACACTCCTGATTGAAGCTGATGTGTGAGATTAACTCCGAGATGATTTATCCATTATTTCTAAAGTCAGATTTCCTCTAATAACTTTTACAGTAATTTCAGCTGACTAGTCATACTTTGATTTTTCTATTGATCTTATACAAGTCCATAATTAGTTACTTCAAGCTTATTGTAACAAACTAAATATTATTTTCATGAATTATTCTTCTACATACTAAATGGTTCATATTAAGTCCACTTAATTTCAAACATCATTTTGGACAAAAAACATTGTGCAGGCTGCATTTGGCATTATTTTCATTTAACTACAGTACTTTTTAACTTGCACTTTTTCATTCGTTAGGTTTGTTTTTATAGAAAATGGCAAATGGCAACATTTATTATGCAACTTTTAAAGAGAAAAGTTCTCAACTACATGTATATATATTGACCAGATAGTTTATGGCAAGAAACGTCACAAAAATATTGATTGTTTTCATAGATGTACTACAGTACTAAAAATATGTAGTATGCATTTTAAGTGGAAGTTATATAGTTATAATTAAAAACACTTTGATTTTTGAAAAGAAAAAAAATCTTTATTAAATTAAAAAGAAAATTTAAAACCATACCTTTCCTATAAATTACCAAAATGAACAAGAATGTATTGCTTTAAAGCCTGGAAAGATGTATTCCAGAAAATACACTGGAATCTACCAGATATTGATGCTTGTAAACATACCATAACACTTACTCAACAAGTCAAAATGTCAATTTTTTCTAGTATAAATTGCAATTCTTGTTCCATAAATAAATCTTAATTCAAATTTCTCAGAAATGCATTAAAAATTGCAGAGTATAATGAAAGAAGAAAAAAAAATTTGAATGGAATTCAAATTTTCCAACATCATAGAATGTATTTGTATATCGCCACAATGCCAATGAAATATTTTAGTTTGAACATTGAAAATTCCTCTGCTTTGGCACAGAAAACCTTTGTGAGTCTACAATGGTATTGATGAAAATTGACTTAAATTACAATTCTAATTTACTTTTAATGTGGTAAATAATACCACCCTAATGTAACATTAATGTGATATGTCTTTCAATTAAGATTTTCATTAGGAGTGTAAAACTTCTATTTGTCTTAAAAAAAGACTTAAAAAAAAACAATATTCAACCACTAAATAAATGTTCAAAAGAACAAATTTCAGCAGACACAGTTCAATTGCTTGCATGCAAATTTGATTTCGTCTCTCATAGTAGTCAAAAAACAAAACCAAAATACCTCTCACACTTGTGTCTGTAAAAACAGTAAATATAAAAAGAAAAATAAACTGTTCATTATTGAGCACCATATGTCATGGAAATGTCTTGAAACCTGCACTCCATAAACTTCCAAATGTTTAAACTTGATCACAGGATGATGGAATGTTTGGAGTGAAAAGCTAATAAGACATGTACCTCAGTTAACAATCCAATTCTTCTGACTGTTATGGGAAGAACCCCAAACATTTGCAATATGCTTCAAACACATCAATTTGGACTGGTTGTTAATATTTTGACAAAAATCTAAACATTTCTAAGTTTTGAAGTTCAATTAATAAGAAAATGTATTCATAGAACAGCAATGTACATCTGTCCAACCATTGTTGAAGAAGGACACTTGGTGCACAGCTGATATTAATGTAATCTTCATGTTTCTTATATCATAGTAAAGTGTTATGGAAACACAATGGAGCTGTGTTTAACATGGTTGTAAAACTTTCTCGTTGTTAACTGAGTAAACTTAACTCAAATAATGTCCATCAGTGTGTATAATAAACCCAAATATATATTCATATATATGTAAATAGTAACATCATATAACAGTTTAAAGAAAAAGAGAGAAAAATAAAAACACACATGAATATCACTGTCTATTCAATCACATGGCGGCATACGGTGTGGCTGCCCCAAAGTCATAAGGAACTGTAAATAATCAAAAAAACTATAATTAGTGAAAAAAAGAAACTGTAAACATCATAAGCAAATAGCAATAGTCACACTATGAACTGTAAATAGTCACAATATGAACTGTAAATAGTCACATAAGACACTGTAAATAGTCACAAAATGAACTGTAAATATAGTCACATAAGGAACTATAGTCACATAAGACACTGTAAATAGTCACATAAGGAATTGTAAATAGTCACATAACGAACTGTAAATAGTCACATAATTAACTGTAAATAGTCACATAATTAACTGTAAATAGTCACATAATTAACTGTAAATAGTCACATAAGGAACGGTAAATAGTCACAAAAAGACCTCTTGACAGTTAACTAAGGAATTGTAATTATTTGAGATGTCAAGGGGATTCATCTTGAAACCTGCTACCTCTAGTTACATGCAAATCATCATAAAATGGCAATTTTTGTCACTTATCTCAGGACGTATCTTTGACTTTAAGGTAATTCAAATGTTGCAGTTATTCAAATTTGGTAAGACCTAATATGCCAATCCAAGTTAACCATGATGAAATAAAGCAGAATCTCTACAAGAAAAATATGATTCTATGCACAACTAAATCAATAGAAACCTCCAGATTCAAAATCAATGAAAATGTCTATATATAGCAGCTAGTATAAATGATTACGCAGTCCAGAGTTTAAACATTCCAGATTTACTTAAGTTATTCAATTAACAAACTTTTGTTTGAAAAATAATTATCAATAAAACTTTTGCTTTCAAAAATAATTCTTGGAAAATTAATGTTTTTGACAGCTCCGATCATCAGATGAGTCCTTAAGATGTTTGTGAACCTGGAATGTTCTCTGTACTTGAGAAGATATGAAGAAGCAAATGAAATGTAGAAGTACTGTACAACCTTTTAATCCAGTCTGAAACTTGATTTTTTTTTTTTTTTAATTTTTCCTTTTTTTTATCGAGAAAATGTTTTCAACAGCTGTGATTTTGTAACAATCATTCCATTGTGATGTTTTCTTCATTAGTCTGCCTTTCCTATCATTTTGGAACATTTAGCTTTGACCTTTAACATTCCTAAAATTATAATCTTTACAGTGCTATGTATACATATTCTTTCAAGAAGCAGAAGGTGCTGTCAATACTGGAGATTTTAAAATCCAATAAGAAGAAATACTGTCTGTTAGCAATAAATACATCTCACAACATGAGGGATCAAAAAGCTTATCTCTAACCATGAAATAATCTCTAAAATTATACTTTTAGCTTTGAATTTGAACAGAAAATGATTAAATTGTTCCTAAATATATGTCCCAAACAAGCTAGTAACATAATTCATTAAGCATCATTAATTCACTTAATACTGCGACCTTGAAAATAGATCCATGAACAAATTTCATGCGAAACTTGTCTTATATTGATGTATCTATATGTTAAGTACTATGTAAATACATTCTGCTCCCATGCAAATGAATATCATTGATGATAATTTGATCGATTTCTAAAAATGAAAAATATTTATGCTGACCTTGACCTATGAACTCTTGAAAGAAATCCTTATTTTGGGGTATCTTTATTTTAATTTGTATAAACCTGCATCAAAAGGAATAAAGCAATGACACTGTTGTAAGGATGACTTTGACATATGATATTCTCATTTTCAAAATCTGTAAGGAAAAGAAGAATCTAGTCTAGAGAGATGAGAACGATTCAGGTTAGAACTGGACAGGACCAAAATCATTCTACAGTGACATGCTAATTCATAAATATTTAACGGTAAACCACTCATAAGAAGAGATTTGTCCAAATAATGACAAGACTGCATAATTAAGAAAACAGTTATCTGGAAGATGCTTCTTCAAAAAATGAAATGAATTATGTGATTTCAGACTGAAATTTACTGGTAATAATGAGGTTCCACTGTATAAGCATGCAGCTGATATGTCTTACTCTGTGTTGGTAGTGGTGGAGGTGGCATCTTTCCGTGAGCTACCACATATGAGGGTGGAGCACTGGTCACTACTGGCATGGAGGAGGCATAAGTGATAGCTGATGCACCATTAGTCAGGGGGTAAGAAGGTCCGATGGGTCGTCCCTGATACAGGTTGGGAGCAAGATTGGCAACCTCAGAACCTGCATGGGAGGTGTGATAGAGAGCTAGTACAGCAGCACACACAGTCTTAGGTGATATCAAACCTGTGCATGTTTTTTTTGGGTAGGTGTGGATGAAAATGGTATTCAAACCCCTAGCATTTCAATCTCCCAATTTTTGTTTTGAATTTGCTTTCTTTTCTTTTTTTAAACTCCCACTAAACTAAATTTGAACATGATCTATTTATGATTTATGATTTTTTTTATTAGACCTTAATGATGGGATTTTTCAAAATATAGAATAAGAAATATATATCTAGCAAACCACAAACATGTTCAGATCAAAATTAAAAAGTATAGAGCTGATTTATTATAAAGAAACAATACTACCACTGCAAAGAAATACTGTTCAGTAGTGAGAATGACCATCTAGATTTTAATTAGATTGGTTCAAGAAAGAATAAGAACCACAATAATTAAAACTACAAACTCCTATGAACATACAATACCAGAATCAATATCAATTAGATAAAATCTGCCCATTCTCACCACTAATGGAATGTGATTATATACATTATTTAAGGCTCCCCCACACCCCTTCTCACTATAGAGCTTTTAGAGGCTCTCCATTCAGGTATTAAGTTATCAGAAATTTTGTTAAGCAGCCTAATACTGTGTTTTACCAGGTATAAGCCCAGAAGACTTAGTGCACAGAAAATGGGCAAAAAGTGGGGTGGGGTGGGGTGGGGTGGGGAGGCTTATCCCTAGATGAATTGAGAAGACAAATAACAATATATAAACCATTTCCTCATGTAGATATAGCCACTAAGAAATATTTTGTAGAATATGTATACCTGTCTACTGGCACAACTTGGGACTACGTAAGGTGTTTGGAATTATACTCATTTGTCCCATCATGACATAGGTTAAGCACTAGACATGCACTGTGACTCGCCATTTCGAAAACAAATAGATTGGATACTTGAGCAACAAACTCCATGCATGGCTGCCATGTTTACATACACAATGCAGCATGAACAACAGATTTGTTTCTGACACATCTAATTTGTGTAACCAAAGTTTCTGACTTAGATTTTTTTATAAATCCCTTAGGCGAGTTTGCGCATTTCAGCTGGATGAAGAGTAATAAAAAATCAAATAGGATATACAAAGTTAATCCCTTGCTTATTCTTCACATGTCTTGTTTTGATATTAACTCCGTCAATATGTAATGTTCGGACCCCATTAATCCATTGGGCATTGTAATAAAAAGGTATGATTCAAATATGAAATAGAGATGTATTTAAGTTTAAAATGTCTGTTATTTATCTAAATAAAATACATTATCAATACAAACAGATATTATTTCATTAGGTAAAAAGGTTGGGGGTTTTTTTAACTAAAGAAAAGGTCAGGGTTTTTTAGGTGGTTTTTTTTTTACAGAAAATAATAATTTTCACAACACTTTCATTATAAATTATTTTATTATTACTACTTTCCATTGTGGATTAGGCATTCAAATGTGGGGGAGGAGCTTATTCCCAAATAGGGGTCTATGCAGAGGAAAGGGGGGGCACTTATTCTCAAGCAAGGGCTTATACCCGGTAAAATATGGTATCTGTTTTTTGCCCATCAAGCAGCTCGGGTATTTTTCCCTAGAAATTTACAAAATATCTGCAAATAAATAGTATGTCAATCAAAAAACAGTATCATAACAACCACAATTCTATGGCTGATAATGACTTGGTTTTTTAAAGTAACCTTTGTTATTTTTCCTTCCTGGTTCAGATAATGTTCGATAATACCATAAATATTTTATCAAATTGATTTGGCTTGCCAAGTTAAACACCTAGGTCATGATTTACTGCTTATCTTGACACAAAGAAGCTATTTTCAATACTTGATCTTAACCTCCCATATTCAGATCCCACAAATTGAAATGCTAATATGATCACAAACCTTGCAGCAAAAACATGCACAAACTTGAAAAATCATTTCAAGAAATCGTTTTACCCTTTTTAATGAAAATGCTGTATAATTTATTACCAAGCATATGCACTAAAAACAAAATCTACACATTCATATGAGATTTCACAAAAATAAAATTTGTCTTATTTGATAATACATTCTAAATGAATGGCAAAGTCTAGTATACATAATTACACCACTCATTATATCAATTATATTATATTGAATTCAATTACTGGTATTTAAAATTTCCATAATTTGCACATTATTATATAGTAGCTTTGATTTTTTTTTTTTTTTTGCATTATTTAAAACAATTAGCATTAAATCATTGGGTTTTTTTCTAGACATGCATCTTGGTTTTTCAATAAATATACCAAGGTATACCTGCCTATTTTAATGACCTATATTTATAGCATAAATCTGTTATCTAGAAATACAAAAGCTGAAGCTTGCATCACACCAAATGATATGAAATGAATTATGAGATGAAGAATGACTTGATTATGACCTAAATCTATAAATAGCACAATGAAGAATAAAAGCACAAGTTCTCCATTTTCAATCTGTATCAACTTCCATTTTCAATCTGTATCAACTTCAACATATTAGGACAAACCTTCCATCTGAAATATACTTTTTTATATTAATTGTCCAGATGATTTTTTTTGAGACATTGTGTGGAATTATAAACAAATATTTAGTTATTTTTTATGAAAATACTTTCTAAATTGAATATGAAAGAATTGTTTTATCAATTGTACAGATTTTATTTGGAGATATTGTGTGTAATTGTTACTAAAAATTCAATTACATGTACTTCATATTGATACTTTCTAAGTTAACTTTACCTCAGATTTTGTAAGCTATACAAACATAAATAAGGACTAGCTGCACTTTCTATATATATATATATCAAATCTTGCCACACTTAAGCAAAACCTTTTGTCAGAAGTCAACCAATGCAAAGTTTACTTTATTTTTATCCACTATCACATGTTGACTATAGATAGTGTATGAGGTGATAATGATTATAGTTTAAGGACCTACAAGCACAGAGATCTGTGACCTCTTAACAAACTCCATTCTTTTCGGAAAGGAATTGAAACAAACCTTCAAATGGCATCCCTAGCTGTGACATAACAAACTCAGCAGCAAAATTCTTAGCTTCCTCCACATTTCTGCACAGTTTGCTTGGCTGAAACGGAGTTGCTCCAATCGCTGGAATGGTAACCTGTTGAAATAAACATTTTTCTTTTTTTTAACATACATGCTTTGTTGAACAGAACACCACTGAATAATACTTAACTGGTATATATGGTATCTGTGTATCTATCCGATCAAACAGAAGTCACTCTAACCATTCACATGTTTTTTTATCCAAACCACTGGAATATGCAAGATATGGGATGCAAGTTATGTATAGATCGTTTATCCAGGCCCAAAAAATACAAAAATGTACTGGTACTTAATTCGAATACTTCAAATAATTATCTGGCTGAATGCTTTCCAAATGGAAAAATATATAAGTATATTTATCTAACTTCAGTAGTCTTTAGCACACCATCCCTTCCCCATCCCAGATCGTGATGTTGGATACACACCCATCCTCAGCTGGCTTAGGGGTGTTAACCATTCATTTAATTATTCTGTACACAAAAGAACTCTTTGGGATAAAAGTTGATAATTGGTGCTATTGTTTAACCAGACACTGAAAATATCTATACTTGGCATCAACACATTGTAATGTTAATGCAAGACTCCTATATTTTTCTTTACCAACCACACAATTTAGCTATATATGCAACATTTTACATCTCTGAAAAGTTAATTTCGTAGAAAGAAGAGAACTGAACTTGATCTTTATCATGATATCAATAATAAATTCTCCTAAAATTCTGTTCAAATTATATTTATCCCATTTAAAAATTGGACATTTATTGAAGTTATATTTATAGTTTTAATTCAACTAAACCTGAAAGAAATATTTTCAATACCTTTTTCAAATAATGACACTTAACAAGTTGTTTTCTTCTCTAAACTATAAAACTGTGCAAAGGATTTGAGTCTAGTTTCCCTCTAGAAATAACTATATAAAATGTACTGAAAATTCATAAATGAATTTATGATGAGTATCTGCAGACAAAGCTACAGACTAGAAACAAGCTAATCCATGCAGCCACATGTAGGTGCATGCCAGTGAATACTGGGTCCAGTGACCGTCCAAACAGATAACAGACTAAGTGTTGTAGGGTATCGACAGACAAGTCCTGATATCAAGCCTACACATTCCAGGTGTGTAAAACAGGTAAAAGGCAAGGTGTGTTGATCTTACAAGATAAAGTGTCCCAGTTTCTCTCCCCTTCAAAGTTCAATATGATATAGCAAAATACCTTGCAGTACAGTAGTCCAAACAATCTCAAGTCCTAATAACAAGTTATGTATTTAAACTTCAAAATTGATTTGTATGCATTTCTTTGTTGTCTATCAGATTTTGAGAGGTGGGGTGGGGTGGGGTGGGGGGGGGGGGGGGGGGGGGGGGGGGCTTATGATACTTTCATTATTGCTTCTGCAGATCTGTCAAATATTTCAACAGAATGCAATAGTAGATGGTGGGTTTTTTTGTTGTTTTTTTTTTGGGGGGGGGGGGGGGGGGGGGGGGGGATGAACTATGAACTTATGAAGTCAAAACAATTTTCTGGCTAGACTATCAACATTTTATCCTGCCTTTTAATGTGTCCTTGAAAATTCTCAAATAAAATGTTTGACATGTATTGATGTAAGCATCCAGTGCTATTTTGAAGATTCCATCTAATTAAGTAACTTCCATTTTTTGTTGAAGAAATAATCTGTTAAATAGAATATACTGATAGATACCAAATAAGAATTCAGTATCACATCAGAAATTGCTCTGTTAATTAATGAATTATCTACGTATGTTTTTCAATAGCAGAGTGGCTGTTAAAATTTTGACTGGAACATGACTGTCAATGACTTCAATATGTTATATTGTGTAAAGCTGCAGATTATACTAAAATAGAACTGTAGAGCATGATAAATGATAACAAAATTCACAAGATAACTTCCCAGTACAAATGAGTACAAGCAAGTATATCATCAAGAATCTTGTTTCAAGGTTATAGTTTAATCTGCTGGGACAAGGTTTAGCACAGCATCACACTGCTGACCTCTGCTGATAACCCAATTCTTCTCCTGACAGGTAGTCTTTCCCTGACATGTCTCTTCAGCTAATATGTAAATCCTCTTATCTCCAACAAGTTAGCAACTAATCCCCATGTGTGATAAAGATGCACCACTTGAAAACAGAATTGTTTAAATGACTGAAAATAATCATATACCCTTTTTGTTTTTAACTCCAAAATTGTATAGTGCTAGTTACATTCAAATTGTACTAGTATCTCATTTTGATAACAAACTTTAGGGATTACTATGCATAGATGCAGTTTTTTATTACCGCAATTGAAGCAAGATTTGGGGTTGTTTTTTTTACCAAAATGATATCATTTTTCTAAAAGCACAATGTAGTTTTTGGAATCTTCAATACCATACAGGAAAGTCCCAAGGTACTGAAGTAGTACGTAATTCTACAACTTACCTGACCTAGATCTTATCATTTAATACTACCAACTAGTATCACAAAAATGACATTTGAATAGTGTTTATTACTTGCGTCACCAGCCACTCCATGCCCGAAAATGTATTTAGTGGACAAAGAATGTGTAGTTTGTGGATGTACCTTTATGATAAGCAGCAAAAAAGACATGGAAAGATCAGAAGCTGATTAATGTTTTCAACACTGTTTAGATAACCCCTTCAATTTGCACACAATCACGAACAGGAATAGGAGAGACCTTTTTGATCAACTAAAAAAATTCTGCTATATATTAAGCATCGAGGTCCCTTTGTTACCTGCCTTTGTCAGATCTTCCTATATGACATTGTAATGTAGTGTTTAATGCTGATCTTTAATCATATCGTGAATACCATACCCCCACCCATCTTTACTATATATGGTGTAAGGAAGTACCAAAATGGATAAAATGTATTAGATACTGGAACCAAAGTAGACATCTTGGATTTTAATATACATGTATATAAAAGCAAGAACATTTTGAGATTAGCAAAGTTCTAAAAGAGTCTTATAATTTTTCTAGTCTACTTTGCCATGCATGCCTGTATCCAAAGCTTAAATCGTATGCATTTTGTTACATGCAACATAGACATCACAAAACTGCAAGCATGAAAAGAACATATTGCAATAGGCATGGAGATTAAAAACAACAGGCCCAAAGGGCCTGTATCACTCGCCTGCTTCTAATGCAACTTTGAAGTTGACCTAGGTCATTTATACAGAAAGTCTTAGCCACATTTTTCAAATATTGGAGTAGGCTAAGTATATTTATATCATTAAATTTTGTAGCCCTTCATTTCAGCATACTTCTGGCACAATATTAGGTGTCTTGATGGTTACTTAAAATCAGTCAAGGTCATCCATTTGAATAACCTTTGCAGCCTTTATTCCAGCATACTATATATAAGCCCGATATCGGTTCTCCGGGCCTCCTGGTTATTGACAAGAGGCCCATGGGCCTTTACGATCACCTGAGTTTCGAAATATTTCAGTTAATTTAATTGACTGTTTTTGGCCCCACCCATCAGTCCAAGGGGTCAGTTGGAGCCAACATGTGCATACCATTAAGCTGTCATCCCATGCTGATAATGTTAACAAAGTTAGAATGAATTCCAATAGAAATCAAACAAATGGTCATCAAAAATGTGATTTCCCTATATAAACTACAGTAAAGTTTACCCACTCCCCAAGGGCAAACACCCAAGGGTAATGAAATTCGCAATTTTGGTAAAGCACCTTAAGAGCATTCCATCTATGAAGAGTATTTGATTCTACCTTATTAGGGTCTGGAAAAGAAGATGTTTGAAACTTCAGTCAATTTGACCACTTTTAGTCTGGCCCATCAGCCCCTGGGGTGCTAATAATGTTAACCAAGTTAGAATGAATTCCAATAGAAATCCAACAAATAATAGTCAAAATGTGATTTCCCTATATAAACTACAGTAAAGTTTACCCCCTCCCCAGGGGCAAACGCGAGACCCTAGGGTCATGAAATTCACAATTTTGGTAAAGCACCTTAAGACCATGAAGAGTGCTTGATTCCACAATATCTGAGAGAAAAGAAGATTTTTGAAGTTTTAGTCAATTTGACACTTTTCAGCCCCGCCCCTCAGGCCCCTTGGGAGGTGGGGACCATATGATTCACAATTTTGGTTGACCTTTGGCCATAGAAGCTCCATGCCAAATTTCATTGAATTTAGTTGAACGGCTTTGGAGAAGAACTCGAAAATGTAAATTGTTTACGGATGCACGAAGCACGACGGACGACAATGGACAAAGCGATTAGAAGTAAAAAGAAGTTTATAAAAAATCTTTGCTTATTTAGCCTCTGACCTTGGAATAGGGCCAAGGTTATTTATTTGAACAAACTTTACAGTCCTACTTCCTAGCATGCTAGATGCCACATATTGAGTCCCTAGACCTCTTGATTATTGGGAAGTAGTAGTTTAAAGGGAAATGTTGATGCAGGACAAACAGCCAAACAGCTGGATGGACGGATGACAGATGCTGCACCATGGCATAATTTCACTTGCCCATTGGACAGGTGATCTAATAAATTTATGACTTCTAGTCAAACAATAGACAATTTGGCATGCAGGTTGACATTTGTTCTAAAAGCTTTTAGGGAGAGAAAAGCAATACTAGCCTACATGTACTATCAATCACACATCTGAGCCCAGGTTTTCAAAGCATTTTTAGCTCAATAAATAATCAAAATTTAAAGAAAAGCATCAGGTTTATACTTAAAAGTTTGAATGTTCATCGAAAATACATGTTTTCTAAAGTTTCCAACCTTTTGAAAATGTTCTCTTTTTTTACTGTAAAAAAACAGACTATCTAATAATACCAAGTCAACTTGGTAAAGAAAAACATGAAAACCACTTTTTTAAAGTATTGGGAGTTTTATGATTGGTTTCTAACATATAGAAGATAAAATACCAAATAAACAAAAACCAAATCAAAACTGAATCTGAAAACTTTAAAACAAATTTTGAACAACTGGGCTCTTCATAAAATAATTATAAGATGTGCATGGCAGACACCTAACCTTATATAAAAACAGCTGCATGTCTGCATTCATTGCAGAATGTAGTTGATATGTTGGGGTGCCCCATGCATTCTTCTGACAAATCTCCTCCAGGACCTGTAATAGTCAGCAACCATTAAACTCCAGAAACCTAACAGTATAATATACAAATTGAGTCATAATAAATCTAACAAATTCTAGTTTTTCAGTATAAATTTCAAGTTTTAGATCATGTCAATAACTACATAATTTTGAGCTTTATAGATCTATGTAATGTAATTGTAAAGTGCCCAGAGTAAAGTTCCATAAATTAAGTTTTACGGGACTATATATGATGCATACAGACAAATGATGCATAAATATCATACACACTCAGGGGTTAATCTAGGATTTGGGGAATACTACCCATTATGAAATTTAGGGGAAATTAGGGCCACAAAATAATTCTTTAATCTTTTAACATTTTCAAGCTGTTCTTTGCTATAATTCTTACATATTTCATCAAAATTTGGATGATTTCCCAAGTTTTGGAAAAAATTTCCCTGGTTTTATGGGATTTTTTTTTGAGGAATTTGTTTTTATTCAAAGGGGAAAACACCATCAGTAGGGAATACTACCTAATTTCGGTAGTAAAATCAGTCTAGATTAACCTCTGGTCACAGTATGTGCAGAATAGTTTTAACAGAATTCTGTATGAACCATAGAACAAGAAACAGGTATTGCAAGCAATCCATGATACCACCACCTCCACACAAATTCAGTTGTACAAAATGCAATAGATGCCAGGGTTATTTGAAATATTTAGTCAGTCAGATAACACAAAATATTAACTCTTCATCCATATTCTATCTTTAATTTAATAAAATTATTCTCTTAGTTGACATCAGATTCATAAATTAATACATGATCAATTCAGAAGTAAAAGTTGTAAACGAGCCCAATACTTTATCTTTGTATTCAACACACTTTGATGCTGAATAGACGTACACTAATGGATGTGAGAAAATATTATCAGGAAACACAAGACACAATGCCTTTTTGATAAGCATAGAACAATGTTTATAATCTGGTATTTACCATGGTACTACAGCAAAAAGTTTGCTACATCTAGTGCTTTCAGTTCTACAAGCAGATATTCTTAAATGCAATAATACCTGAACTGGTGTTTTGACAGTTTGAGGTTTAAGTGTGACAGGGTTAGTGGGTGTCAATTCCATGCCAGGCAAAATGTCGTAAAGACGTTCCTAGAGGTAGGAGTGAAAAGTCAAGTCAATTCAATAGAAAGTCTGCGAGTTTGCTGTAACCACAGGACCTTCTAATTTCAATTTTTAAAATTTCATCTTCTCCTTCGTATCAAAACAACTCAGAATTGACTGAGGCAATAAACCATTAACCAATGCAAATTTCTGTTAGATAATAAGAGATAAATTGTAAATTAACAACATGCAAATAAACAAACCAAGAAAAAGAAAACAAAATGTTACTTGTGCATTCAATCATCTTTGAATATACTTCACAATTTTTTTTAATCATCACTACCAGCAGAAAATTACTTGATCGCTTCATGAAATTATATATAATTTAGAAACTAGAAAATGTCTGCCACTTGACACCCCAAACACAGTTAGGAACAGACATGGGTAACACTATATGCCCCCCCCCCCCCCCCCCCCCATGGTGGGGGGGCATGAAAACAATATGTACTGTAAACATTCTTAATTTGGAGCAATCAAACTTTTAATGCATAACAAAATTCCAACAGAATTAGCTCAATGATGAATTTGCACACCAACATTATTTGGGGAAATTCTTTCATCATGGAAAGTGCAAAAAAAATATTACTGCTTTATATGTGGGTAACAGCAATTTGAAAAAGACAATTCAATGAATTATAATCCCCCACTAAATGTGACATTATATGCCAAGAATGCACAAATGATGAATTCCTGTAGGAACTAATTCTAGACATAAAATGTTTGACAGACCGTCCGTTTTCAATAGTTCAATAACTTAAGTGAACCTATGCCCCAAGTAAGAATTTCCAGTAACAAGTAACAAACATTAAGTTCCCATGGAAGGTATATAATATATAAGAAATTGAACTCAGACCTTTTCTCCAATGTCGGTCAAAGATCAAAATCTCAGTTAATGTGACCAACTTTGAAACACGACACACTGCCTCACCTAGGTGAACCCATGCCCAAATTATAAAGATCCAGTGACTAAAAGTGCAGGAGATAGAGCCCAGATAAACTTTTCTCTCTTTTTTATGGTACATGACACAATGCCTAGCAGAATCCATGCCCGATATATAAGTTTCAGTGATAAGTGTACAAGGTAAAGTCTGGACAAACATTATCTTTGATGTAGGTAAAAGGTCGAAATTTATGTCAAAGCCACCTACTTTTTTTCATACACAAAAATACCACCTCATCTAGCTGAACCCATGCATCAAATATGAAGTTCCAGATCTAGCTGAACCCATGCATCAAATATGAAGTTCCAGTGAAAAGTGTATGAGACAGTGCCTGGGCAAACATTTTCTTTGATGTAGGTCAAAGGTCAAAATGTAAGTCGCCCTACTTTTGATGACATACCACCTCACCTAGGTAAAGGAAGGGAACCCATGCCCTAAGTATGAAGTTCTAGTGACAATTAGTGCAGGGGATGGAGTCTGGAAAAACTTTTATTCAAATTTATTTGATGTAGGTCAAAGGTCAAAATAGGTCAGAATGACCTAATTTTGATACACCACACACAGCCTTACAAAGATGAACCCATGCCCTAATCATTAAGTTCTAGTGACAAGAAATGTAGGTAATAGGAGCCTGATAAAGTGCAGAAGAATGAAAGGACACCAAGCAAAACTATAGCCATCCCCAACCCCATAGGCTATCCAGAGGGGCACCAATAACTTTTATTACTACAACTATTGTTTTTCTTTTATAGATTCAATCTTCCTTTTTAAAAAAAGTTCTTTTTTTTTTAAGCCATGTTACCTTTTAATCAATAATAGTGAAGCACAGTTCTAACAAATTTAAAGAATGCACAAGTACATATAAACAATTTAGAAACTGATAGGAATCATGCATTTTGCGTGTGGTAAGGTGAACATGCAATTATAACTCACCTCTGTAGCATATCTCCTGTAAGTTCCCCTCCCTAGGAAGTTGTATCCCCCATGTGTACTTCCTCCTCGCACACCTGCTGATCCTCGCCCACGCCCACGGAGAGCACCACGTATCCCCACAGCTGTGCGACCCTGAAATCCACTTCCTCTGCAAAGGATTATTATATTTACATTTTAGGACTTTCTAGTGTGCAATATGTTACACCTTGCAATTTTTTTTATAAATTAAATGTTTATATATATTAATTATACATGTTCCTGCTTTTCATGCATTAATTTTTCAAGCCACTCAAGTTTTATATTAACGTGCCATTATTTTCTCAATTACTACAGGCACCAAAGATTAAGAAGATTTTTTTCAGGCCAGTTACAAACACCATTTTCACAATTTTGATGAGTCCCAATATTCAATAAGTCCTGAAGGAAAAGAAGCATTCCAGGACACAAAAATCTGGAGTCCCAAAAATAACCAATAGGTGAATCACTTTCATTTGGTGTTGTACCTGTGGTTTTGAACATTGTTTAAATCACTTCAGTGGAATATACTGAAGTTTGATTATATTTTTTTACCTATTTAAGTTTAATTTATAATTCTAACTTTTTTCCTTCAGTAATGTACATTTCTGATTAGGCATACCTTCCTACACTAACTGATCCTGAATAAGCTTGGCCATACATTGCATTAGTCGCAGCAGCTTCCCCAAACACATTGAACTGAGCATAGGCCTGCAAGGTACAGAAAAAAAATACAAAATATCCACATGAAAATAAACAAGTGAAAAATTAATTGTCAGATAGACAGTTTCTCTGTTATTCAGTCATCTTGCCATGTGTGATAAAATATCTGTAACAATTGAAAGTATTACTCAAAAGGGTTCCTCCACAAATTAATCAGTACAAAACATACATTTATGTATAAAACATATTTCAGATTACAGAAGATATCAGACAGATTACAGAATATATCAGATTACCGATTACTGCTTAATTCGAATGCAATTCAGCCAGGAGTTTTTGAGAAAAAGTTGAAAATGTAAATTATTTACAATGCATGACGCATGATGATGAACAAAAGGCAATTATTTGTCTCAGGTGACCTAAAAAGCAGAAAGTTAAATGATACATATATATATCCCCTTCATCATCTTGCAAATGAATTTTAAACAAAGACTTTGCATACCAACAACTGAAATATTTAAACAAACAAATGAAATCAAATGAACACTAGTTACTATTCTATAAACATGAACTGTAGCATCCCTTTAGAAGTAAATATGTTCTTCAAAGTGAACCATCTTTATACCAAGAGAAATTGAAATTAAACACAAGCCAAAACATCAAACTTCTTCATATTTGTTTGATGACACTTACTATACAACCCTCATACAACCTTTAAATTAATTATAAGCCAAGGTTGTGTTATTGATCAAATATGAATCCATACATTGTAGTACCATATTCATCAGCAAGTAACATTTCCAATACAATAATTAACTCATTCATTTAATGATTTATAAGCCAAATGTTCAGATTCTCCCTACAAGGAGACTCATTTACCATTTCAAATTCCCCATAAATTATTATCTATTATCTAACTGTAGTAGATATCAGAACTTTACCAGACAGATGTTGTATAGTCATCAATAATATCAAGTGTTTATTTAAGAAGTATACATTTTTTGTACCCAACTGATTTCAAATTATTAGGATAATTTTTACTTCGAGAGTTAATTGCACCATATAGATACGAAAAATATGAATAACAATGTTTTTTCACAAACAAGATGAATTTGACACTAACTTCGTAACTTGTCAACAAATATTCAAACTTTTAAAATAAAATTCAACAAATTTTCAAAATGAAATTAATAACAACATAATGAAAGCAATGATATTCAAATTTTTTAAATAAAATTCAACAAATTAAAGAAGAAATTAACAAGATGAAAGCATTAACCTGATTCAGGTACTGCATTGAACAATCTGAACTGTCTTCTGCACCTTCCTAATAAAGTAAATAGGTTTCTCAAATCAAACTCTAGTGACGTTCTGAGTTGCATTTTCATGATCAGTTCACCCATGAAATTTTGCCCTCTTTTGTTTGGGCAGGTACATAGTGGACTGTGCTCAGCTAGAATCTAGAAGGCAAGCTGTTGTCATGATGGGTGTCAATTTATGCATTTCATTTGCCAAATACTTGGGGGTAGCAAGAATTTAAAGTATTTATGATGAAAGTATAGACTAGTTAGTATAATTTTGCAAATTCCACCTTGGTAATTAGCACATACAGGAATTTGGATATATGATGACCAGCCTTGAAACATGGACCAATCTAGTGATACATCCCAGTGGACACAAAACGTTCGGAGAACGTTCGGAAAACGTCCTATTCAGGTCACAACGTCCGGGACTTTCCTACAACGTTATGAGAACGTTTTATGTCAAACGTTAGTGCAACGTTAGCTTTTGAGGTTGTAACAACATTGTAACAAGGTTTTAATGCAAACTTTGTGTATTTGTTGTTAATTTTAAACGGCTTGCAAGTTTACACAAATGCCAAGGACATACGGAACGAAAACATCAAATTTCATGATAAAGATAAATTTAATTATTTGTCAATAATGAATATGTTTAGATTGGTTTAAAAGCAACCTACGTCGCCTATAATGTGCCCTAATGATATAATATCGATCATTGATCCTTTCCTGATCCAATTTTGCTGTAAGACCTCTTTTTATACAAATAAATGTGATCAAACGAACTTACAAGGTTACGATAACAAATCGGTGTTACCTCCCTTTATGTTGCAATATATATCCACCAGGGGGCAATACAAACATTCACATTCATTTCAAAAACATTTTTTTTAAACGACTTTAATTTCAGTTTTAACTGCATGAAAATATCATGTTTTGGTTGAAATCGTTGCAATTTTTTCGGGAAAAGAAATAGATAGAGAGAAGAAAAAAGAGTATTGATATTTGCGCGGTAATTTTAACTTCCGGTTCTTTGTTCTGCAAACACACGTGGGCCGTACACACACACATTTCAATCGGACTGTTGACTTGCTATACTGGATTATGTATTTGCTTTCAAAATAACATAAGGAATCAGCTTTCTTCCCGAATACAGATCAGTAATTCAAGGTAAGTTCTATATGATTCGTATTTTGTTTATTACACTGCGTTTGATTTTGACTTGTGTTTATTTACAAACAGATCGGGCATGTTATGATTTATCTTCATGTACGTACGTACAACGGATGTACGTTTTTGGTATCACCGGGCATAAGTTTAGTTTCACGCATATTTGTTAACCGAGCACGTTATGATATATTGCCGAAAAGTTTACAATAATAATTGTTTTGATTGTTTTTCTATTTACAGATTAAATGGTGATAACTGTATGCACCGAGGTAATCAGAGACATCAGATAGGAGTGATGGGAGGAGTGCAAGCACATGGACACATGGAAATAAAGACATTAAAATAATGTTTAAAAAAACTTGAGTTTTTGTTGTACATAATAGGTAACAATAGTAGAAAATAAAATAATACAACGTTGTGACAACGTCTATACAACGTAAATAAAACGTTGCCACATCGTAACTCAGTAACGTTGTGGGAACGTTGTATGAAAACGTTCCCCAACTTTCATTTGCAACCTTACAACAACCTAAATGCAACATTGCATCCTGACGTAACTGCAACGTTCTCCAGACGTTGTGTGCCCACTGGGATAGGATATATATCAACCTTTCCATTTTGATTATTGACAATCTGATACAAATCATTCAAAGATTATCGATTATAATCAGTTTTATAGACTTAAAAGGAAAAAAAGCACCCTATAATTACCTCTTGCATAGCAGTTTTTCCTCGAGCATACATTCTGTAGTCATTTTTGTCCACAGGTTTTGCAAGTACAACTTCAAGGCATGATCCTTCTAAACTGCTCCCTTGATAAAGACAACACAATTATTCACTTTTTTTTAACTATTTCAATAGCTAACAATATTTCAGCAACAATAAATTTTTTAAGCAACACAAAAAATTAAAGAACAATAGTCTTTATATCATCTTGTTCATCAGAAAAGTGAATACTAACTAATTTCAAATAATATACAAGATTTGAAGTATGACCATGATTTTTATCCAAAAACTGCAAAAGTAACACATAAAGCACAGGTTCATTATGTTTCAGCCAGATTTCAAATTGGATCTTAAACACTGATTTTGAAAGTAAATGTGAAAGTTGTGTGCAGCACACTAACTGGGAGTACTTGAATAAATTTGTTTAAGACTTTCTTTCAATCTTAATTTGCTTGTAGAAGGATAAATGTCAACAAGAGTATAATAGCTTTACCATTTGTAGCTTTTATGGCCTTCAGAGCATCACCCCTGTCTTTGAAATGTACAAATGCATAGTCTCGCATTTTCTTCACCCTCTCAATGCTGTTCTCATTCCCACAAGCTTTGGAAAAATACTGCTGAATAGTGTCTTCCGTCGTGTTCAGCATTAGGTTCCTTACATACAGAATCCGTACCTAGAAAGTAAAACACAAGATAAACTTATATAAATGCTTCTGTCTCAGGCTTCAGGCAGAATCTACAAACCTGTTATATTGTAAATCGTACATGGAATTCTAAATTCAGTAGTTATATAATCGTGAAAGAAAGTTTATAAAACTTACGAGCATCATTAATCAATGCAAACATGAAGTAAGAACTTGATTCATTAAATTTCCCTAGTTGACATTCATATTGCTCATAAATGCCAAATGGAAGCAGTTCAATGCTTCAATGACACTGAATCATCATTGACCAACTAACTCAATTTTCACTTTAACATCGAGTCCATTCACCCAAATTAATCAGGTATAAAATTATTGTTTTGATAGCAATATGAAGCTTGCAAAGCCCCATATACACATGACTTTGACATTGTCAAAGTACAGATCCCAGAGGGATATTGGTGCCAACCACTTTATGATCTTTATTGATGTTGGCAGTTTTTTCAATTGGACCAGTTTGAGAAATAACATCACTTGATAAGGTATCTTAGGATCATTCCTAGCAAGTTTTTTTAACACAGGCTAATTTTGAAAATCACATTTTAAAAACTTCTGTGGCACCAATGAAATGAGAGAATAATTTGTCTTAAAAAATGTTTAATACTGGTCATGATGGCCATCTTGGGTATAGGACTGACCTGAAAAAATAATGAACTTTGTAAAGACCATCTAAGGATCATTTTAGGTAAGTTTAAGCAAAATCTCATTGGTGGAACTTGAGAAACAGCTTATTTGTTGTTCAGGAAAATGGTGATTGCACAATCCAGGGATTGGGAAGGCCAAGTCTAGGTATGGGCCGTTTACCACTGTTTTAAAAATTCCTATGGGCCTTTTTCTCTTTGACGATGTTAAACTTTCAAATTTTTATGGGTCATAAAGAATTTGTATGCCCCTATGGCCCATGGCCCCTGTCCTAGAAAAACCCCTGCAATCATTTCAACAAAATGGCCACTTAGGTCATTTAAGGTTGGCCTAAACTGTGCGAGAGCATGCATGTAAGTTAATGTGTGTTTTTGGAGGCTGTGGTATGTTCGTGTTTGTCTCAAGCAAGACACCCCACTCGATCATTTTGGTACTGACAAATGTCAACGGGCGAACCAGTCATCCCACTCCAAAAATGCTGATCAGGAACAGAAACTAAAACTTTTAAAGAATCTGGTAGGTCTCGGCCAGGGAACAGAACATAAAGCCTTCCTCACAGGGGCAAATACTCAGCTAGTAAAGGCCAAAGGGTGAAGCAATAGGTGCAGTTATTAATCAAATATACACTGACATGATAAGTTGTATGTAATGTTTTAGACCATATTATAGAATGCATTTAATTGTAAAATACAAAGCAGTCTCACAAAAACAAGACAGTCCCACTCTCGGGCCAGTTCCCAACACATAATATAATGACAGTTGCAAGGACACAAACCCAAGCAACCTACACAAACTATTATGTACTACTGTAGTGATGAATGCGAAGTGAGAAATTAACTCCATCACCTCTGTTGTGTATTCTGGTGAAGCAGAAACACATCGACAAAGGTTTGTGACATGCAGGAAAACATTTGAAAGTTTAATTTTTATTCACATGTAAGTTACAATATTGTAAGTGCATGTTGATTTAAAGATTCTGTTTCGTCTTCTAAATCTAAAGCAACAATTATATATAAATAATTATAAATACCCAACTATAAAATGATAATATTCAGATGAAATCACCACTTGCAACTTTCAGACTCTGAAATTCCAGGTCTGAATCATTGATAAACAAATATCTATAATGAAAATAAACACCCGTTTAAAATTCAATTATTATTTCATATTTAGTTTACAATGCAAGTGATACTAACTTTTGACATGGTGTCCTCATCAACATCTTGTTCTGGTTCAGCCCAGTCCACTGCTATCTGATTTCCCCAGAGCTGAATCCGTCCCGGAATAAGCTTTCTCCTGGCCATGGCTGCTGCTCTGTGGCTCTCGTACTCAACAAAAGCAAATCCCCTGTTTTTCGTTTTGTCTACAACACTTGGATAAACAATCACGTCTGTAACTCCCTCTGTCACCTTTTTCATCTCTTGGAGAATTTCTTCCCTACCTTTGGTTTTCGGAATCCCTCCAACAAACAATCTACAATTGTCAACAGAAATGCACACACCTAGCAGACGACCCTTTCGGATTTCGAAGTTATTCATTTCACGAACACATTTTTGTGCATCACTTCTGTTTGTGTACATAACAAATGCATAGCCTCTATTGCTTCCTGAAAAATCCATCATTAATCTCAACTCATATATGTTACCAATCTTCTCAAACACAGGTACAAGTTCATCCTCATAGCAATCGCGGGGAATTTTACCCACGAAAACTTCACATCCCCGCGAAGGTGATGGTCCTTCCCATTTCGGAGGGGGTCCGTATTTTCTCTGTCCATTTTCCTGCATCATAGGATAACCTGTCTTTTCCATCAGTTTTAACAAGTTTGCCTCATTTGGTGCACCAACGACTCCTTGTTTCTCCTCCATGGTGTGTCGTTAGTTTTTCAGACCTATCGCCATATGCTTTTAACAGATTATAGCAGACGGTCCTGTTATCTGACCAAGGGTGAAAGGTTGACAGCACATGCGCGCAAGGTACCCCGGCTTCTCACGTGCTAGATAACAGTACATAAGCTTCCCGGTGGTTGGTTGGGAGTTCGCACACGTGACAGCAAGTGATAGTCGGCAATAAGATCAAAGCAAACACTTACCTGTAGATTTATGATAGTTAGCTAAACTTAGTTTACGACTCAGTCTTATCGGTGTAGCAGGGGTTACACTGATGTTTTTCCTATACTGTGCAATGCATTGATTTCTTTAGTCCGTAAAAATAGTTTTAAAAAAGCACACACACACTTCTATAAATAATAATTTACAAAAAGAGTAGTTCTATGACTTTTAGAATAAATCGCACAGACTCGACCAAAATTTTTAATTTATGTAAAAATTTTGCTCATCTAATTCTATATATAATACAAGAAATTAGTCAAAACAAACAGTTGAAGAAAAAACGTGTCTGAGTCCATGTCCTATATTACAATCAATCCAGATTACCACTTGGTCTATATACCACCCCTAAACTTTATTTAACTATTAACACACACATATAAATTACCTGTACTATGGATTTATACAGTCTTTGTTTATTCTCAAATAAAATGACAGATAGTGAATGGTCCTAAACGGCTAATAAAAATAGTATTCTATGAGTAACAGCGAGAATTGCGTACCATCGAGAGACGTGTACATACGTTGAATGAGTCCCATCCCAGAGGTTTGACCCAGTTCACATTGCCAATATTGACCGTGACGTTTGATCAACATGGGCGAGTTTTATATGGACGCTTTGTATACAGGATAGACGGCACAATTAGGCAGATCACTGTCACGTCCTTGTGTTGTGTTATCTCGTTTGTTTATGAATGATATATTATCAAAGGAAAACACAGACTTCGTGTTGTATACAGAGACGGATAAAAAAAACATTAACTGTCTAATTCAATGTAAAGCCATTTATGCTTATAGTATTTTAATTGAGGGAAAGTCATGAGAGGTCTCTAATAATATACACACACATAATTATATTTTTAGTGTGAGGAGAGAAAACTAGATAAGTAATTCTAATCCGAATATCCACATTTTGCAGGGGGGGGGGGGGGGGGGGGGGGGGGGGGGGGGATCTTGAAGGTTCGATTATGCTATCATTCTATATTTTATATCGAGCAGTAAATTATACATTTGTCTATACCGGCCCAAATGATTGAAAAGATGAAATTAAATACTGTATGTTTTATGTTAGGTATAGGTATAGGACTGCCTATGATAAATAGGGCACCGGTTTTCCCGTTAAAAAGAGAGACAGACAGACAGACAGAGTCATACTCTTCAATGAGAGCAGTTTGAACGTGTTTTATTTTAGCGTTATTAGATATAAAGCAACATATCACTAGGTAATAAAATTGCCTCTTGATTGAGAACAAAAATCAAACAAACAAAAAACCGCGAATCTCATTTGCGGTTAGAGTAGCACGTCCCGGATGTATATGATATTGTTATATAATATTATATTGTGAGATTTATACGCAGTTTAATGCTGTATTTTGCACGATCAGATTATATTTTATGGTACACGTACTTAATGTCGAATAAATCATATGTTTTTGCTGCACCTGTAGAATGTGTACATGGCCGTTACAGCCGCCGCTGCTGCTACTGCTGTTTTTGCTAATTCTATATAAATTGCGTATCATGAGCTCTGATATCCCCGGCCCCGTTCCAAACTGACATAACAGAAGCCAAGGCAAATTCATGAACCAAGATTTTATTTACCCTTGTGGTGAAGACACTTTATATATACCATCAGGGTGAATTCCATCTTTGCTAGCCAAGGCTTAGCCTTTTGATTACGTTATTCAGATTCCCAGTTAGGACCAATAACATCATTATAACGCAATCATACTGTAATTCTCTCTGTATAACAATTACTTGAGAGCGATTTACCTACATGAATGTACCGCTTTATTTCGGAAAGTTATGTATCGGATACAATCGAAGACATTATTTATTTAAACATTTAAAAAAAATGATTTAACCAATGAAAATTAATGAAGATAGTTCATTTTTACATAACTGATAATCTTAAAGGTATATCAAATAACATCACCATACATGTACTAAATGGTGATGTTATTTGATATACCTTTAAGTTTATCAGTTATGTAAAAATGAACTATCTTCATTAATTTTCATTGGTCAAATCATTTTTTTAAATATTTTTTTAAATAAATACCTATATACAAGAGTGGCACTATAAGTGGTCAAACACGAGCACACCACGCATACTAAGAAGACTCATGCATCTCGCTCACATCGAAGACTATAGCCCCTACACCAGACATGGTGTCAGGGCCAGAGGAAACTCGGGTTATCGGAGACAGACCTTAAATGACCACTGCTGTTATGCTGGGGACGTATAATATACGCAGAGAAGAATTACTTTAGATAGCCATTGATAACATAATGCTACAGGCTATGGAGCCTTGGCTAGCGAAGATGATGCAGTTGTCGTGATCATGCATTCGGGGAAAACACATATTCTTTCGAAAATTATTCAAAACATCTCTGCCTTGCGATTATAGGAATGGCGGTCAGTTAATTTATTTCAGAAAATTATGCACTACCAAGATCAAGTGTCTCTTGCTTCTTTTCAAAAGTTAAGGTTTTACACAACTTCCCACGTGACTTTGAAAGTAAGTCCATGTAAATATTGTTAAACGACATCCCTTTAACTTAGCATCTTACAGGTCGTTTATCATTATCATGTCTTTTTATGGCATACCAAACAAACCTAATGTGTTGTGACTTTCTCCATCTTTGGCTTGGATTTCAGTCTAACCCTTGGTCTGACTCCTGCACCCTTGCTTGTGAGTTGTTAGTTGTGAATGTTTCTTAAGCAGTGACGTAGGAAGCGGGGGGGGGGGGGGGGCAATTACCCCCCACCCCCACCCCCCACTTTTTACAGTGGGGGGCAAACATATCTTTTTGCTCCCCACTTTTTGACATCTAAATTCTAAAAAAAAAGTATTTGAAAATAACGAATTTTGATATTTACAATGTACAGTATTTCGATAAATATCTGTAAACCGAACCGAAAATTTTTCTTGAAGGCAACGATAAAAAAAACTTAATCTTGTACATCCGGAACATTCCGACTTTTATACTAGTATATCAATCCTCAGACCTGTGTGTCGGTCGTCTCACTCTGCACTAGTCTGGTAAGTCAATATTTATTTCTTGATACGAAATTTAGCTTAACTTCATCACATAGATTCGATAAGTTGATGATAATTTGTGAAGTTGATCGATTTCATAATGAGAATAAGACAGAAACACAACACGGATAAGAATGCGCGGTTTTAACGTGAATAGAGCAATACTAATTACCGATAGGTACGAATAATGGAAACACCGTATAACATGAAACAGCACTTGCATCTGTTAGTTTAAACATATTTTATTTGAAAACATTTCAAAAGGAATTGGACACAAGTTTTACAACTTATAATTGTCCTCTTCCATAAACATGAATATAATGGTATTAACAAATGGCAGCATTTACGATACAATATAATGATATTTTACACATATATATATATAAAAGAACACAACATTAATATTTATTGGTTGAAACAACGACGTGTGCCATACCAGTTACCAAAATTACAATAGTGTTATGGCTATTAAGTAAATGATCATGACATAATATTAATAAGTAAACATAAAACAAAATGTACAATATGGTAATAAAAATGTTGGTTTACATACATGTACTATCAACAATATAGTTTCGATATATATAGTCTATCGATGTTATATATATCAGTATTTTGCATAATATATATGTCATATATAATTTATTTTGCACAAATTGATATAGGAGTTGTATAGTCTATTGTTCATGACTTACTTATTATATTAAAAAAAAACAAAAACAAAACAACAACAAAACAATTATGACATAAATGACATCAGATTAATAAAAACGGTTAGTATTTTTTATATATTCTTGAACAATCAACCGTATATTGTCATTGTCAATTTGACTAAGTCTATCTGATCCATTAAGTATCAGATTTAGATCTATATGGACATTAAATACAGACAATTTCCTCAAAAACATGACACGATGATCGTTATATTGGTGACATTGTAAAAAATAATGTAGCGCATTTTCCAAGGGAAATGAACAATTACAAGAAGGGTTCAGAGTTAAATTAACTTTAAAAAGGTCTGAATTTAATGAGCTACATCCATGTCGAAGTCTATTGTGAATGACATCAAGTTTTCTGTCACCAACTCCTAGTCTTATTGCTACAGGTATTTTTCGTTTTATTTGTCTTTTAAAGTTTGCTATTGTTTCTGAAGATCTTACAGTGATGTCTAAAGAATTCCATGTTTTTACTGTGCTGGGAAGAAATGATTTTTCATATAGAGACAGACGACATCTAGGTGGTACATAATCTTGGTTATTTCTCAAGTTGTAAGTAGTATTTTCATTAACTCTGTTGGGCAAAAGGTCGTTCAAATAAGATGGCGCCATATTATAGTGCATTTTATAGAATAATAAAAGTTTTTTCTGCTTTCGCCTTTCTAATAGTGTTTCCCACCCGGTTTCTATATATAGCGACTGTCTACTTGTAAATGAGGTTAAACCTGTGACAATTCTAGCTGCTTCTAGCTGAATTTTCTCTAACTTGTCAGTATCTGAGTTGTTACACCCATCCCATAATTCACTCGCATATTCTAGCAAGGGTCTTATAAATACAATATATAATTTAGACAAAATTTCCTTTTTCAAAGTAAATTTCAACTTACGTAAAACAGATAAGTGACGTGAGGCAGAATTAGCGAAATTTGAAATATGAGTTTCCCACTTAGCATTTTCGTTCAACGTTACTCCTAAGTGTTTGTGTATATTACTGTAAGTCAATGTTGTGTTATTAAATTGTAAATTAATATCATTTTTTTCAAGAGAGCCGTTGAGGATTATAACATCAGTTTTGCTTGGATTAAAATTAACTTTCCATAGTTTTGACCAATGATCTATAGCTGTTAAATCATCATTCAAATGCCGTTCTATATTCATTCTGTTATTTCCAGAGTATGAGAGAGAAGTATCATCAGCAAACATTCTTGACAATGAAAATAATTTTTCAGAAATGTCGTTAATAAATATTAAAAATAGAAATGGCCCTAACACCGACCCTTGTGGAACTCCAGCTTTCAAGTATCCGGTATCTGAGCTTGAGTCACCAATGACAACGAATTGATTTCTGTCATTTAAATAGTCTTTTAACCAGTTATAAATATTACCTTGAACCCATATGAATAAAGATTTTTCAAAAGTCCACGATGCCAAACCCTATCAAAAGCCTTAGAAATATCGAAAAAAAAACATACAAGTTTGCAGCTTATTTTCCAATGATAGGCAAATGTTATGATAAATCTCAATTAATTGTGACACAGTAGAATGACCTGGAAGAAACCCAGACTGATACTTATATAAAAGGTTGTTATCAAAGACAAAGTTATATAGATGTTTATACACAACTCGCTCAAAAACTTTACTAACAGTGCTAAGCAGAGAAATTGGTCTATAATTAGAGGATAAAAAACGTTCACCTTTTTTGAATAGAGGTATTACCATAGCAGTCTTCCATTGGTTAGGAAACTTACATTGAGTTAAGGATAAATTAAATAATAACTGTAAGGGAATGCATACAGTTGCAGCAGTATTTTTCAACATTTCATGACTAATAGTATCTTTACCAGTAGCTTTGTTTAATTTAAGATTCAATAGAATATCCTTTACTTCACTAACAGATAAAATAATATTTTCAATAGTATTGTTACCTCTTGATGTAAATTCAGGAATATCAATTGGTTCATCAATAATTTCAGATATGGAGCAAAAGAAAGAGTTCAACAAATCAGCTTTCTTATTATTATCATATACCAATTCACCTTTAGTACTGTCGTATAGTGAAGGAATTGATTCCGATTTACCCGATTTTCCAATTAAGCGATGCATTAGTTTCCAATAAGACTTAGAATCATGTACGGCAAAATTGTTTATAATACCATTTATATTTTCGAAAAACGATAATTTAGCAGTTTTTTTCATGTTATTTATCCTGTTTCGCTGTTGTTTGAATTTCAGTATGTCAACCGGACGATTAGATTTGCGTGCTTTTTTATGGAATTGTCCCTTTTTGCATCTGTTGTTGTCAAATTAGCAGCATGTAGGGTTCGCTTTAGATACACATTCTATCAGATTTGAAAAGTTAAAAACCTGTCAATTATTAAGGAAAAATAATAAGTGTTTAAAGTGAATACCTGTTCTAGGTAAATTTTCCCTTTTTCGGGGGAGGAAATTTTTTTTTATAGCAAATAAAAATGGAAAAAAATCCGGCGCGCGTCTATGGCATTACCACTAAATTACTGGAGGATGTGACCAGCGACAGACTCTTTCATAGTGCCACGGAACGCCATAGCTGCCTTATGTGGTAACTTGTATTATATG
This sequence comes from Pecten maximus, assembly GCF_902652985.1. Taxonomy (NCBI): domain Eukaryota; kingdom Metazoa; phylum Mollusca; class Bivalvia; order Pectinida; family Pectinidae; genus Pecten; species Pecten maximus. The sequence goes on along the minus strand of NC_047024.1, from coordinate 22,529,920 downwards.
ATGTATTCGCTTCATTATATGCAGTGATTATTTCATTTTATGAAGTGATGGTTTCATTATATGAAGTGATTATTTCATTATATGAGGTGATTATTTCATTATATGAAGTGATGGTTTCATTATATGCAGTGATTATTTCATTTTATGAAGTGATGGTTTCATTATATGAAGTGATTATTTCATTATATGAGGTGATTATTTCATTATATGAAGTGATTATTTCATTATATGAAGTGATTATTTCGTTATATGAAGTAATGGTTTCATTATATGAAGTGATGGTTTCATTACATGAAGTGATTATTTCAATATATGAAGTGATGGTTTCATTATATGAAGTGATCGTTTCATTATATGAAGTGATTATTTCATTATATGAAGTGATTATTTCATTATATGAAGTGATCGTTTCATTTTATGGAGTGGTCGTTTCGTTATGATGACCAAATATCTTTATGACCACACTTTTAGATTTATAATACAGAAATAAAACCGGTAGAAATATCCGGACGCTTTTAATTCCGTAAATCTTTTTGTAAATAATTGCACACACACACCGTCTTTTTCTTTAAAAAATACTTGGAAAATAAACTTTTTTTAATTGTAATTTTGTGTACTTAATAAGTCCGTAAAGTGAATTAAAATGAAAAAAATGTGCAAGAAATGTGAGCGTGTTAAGGGGATAGCTCGCAAAGCTGCTTGAAACAGTGATGCTGTGGGTACACGTGTACGTGACCTATATTACTCGTTGGTTCCCTAGGCAAGTGTCATTTAAAGACTGTTTTGTTAAGGTATTCCAGATATGATAGGGATATTTACACGCAATTACAATTTTGTAATCATTTTGCATAGTCATAACACGTGTTAAGGTGAAATATTGAGTTAAAGTTAAGCTAGATCGAGTGAGGAGCAGGGAGGCCTACCCGCGCTACCCGAGAGGTAAGTTGGGCCTAAGTTTCTAGTTTAACACTTTATATTTTTATTTGCTAAAACAGTTGTTTACTAATTGAGATATGTATGTTTTATGCAGTTTGGCATATTAATAGTGTATAAAACATAGAGGTAAATTTATGAATAAGATCTATTAAATTGTAATAGTAACTGTGTACCCGTCATACTATGCGGCAAACCATATTGGCATTAGTAAACAACTATTTTAGCAAATAAAAGTATGAAGTGTTCTTGGAAAGTGTTAAACTAGAAACTTAGGCCCAACTTAGTAAAAGTATTTTTTAAAGAAAAAGACGGTGTGTGTGTGCAATTATTTACAAAAAGATTTACGGAATTAAAAGCGTCCGGATATTTCTACCGGTTTTATTTCTGTATTATAAATCTAAAAGTGTAGTCATAAAGATATTTGGTCATCATAACGAAACGACCACTCCATATAATGAAACGATCACTTCATTTAATGAAACTAATGAACGATCACTTCATATAATGAAACGATCACTTCAAATAATGAAACGATCACTTCAAATAATGAAACGATCACTTCATATAATGAAGCAATCACTTCATGTAATGAAACCACCACTTTATATAATGAAACCATCACTTTATATAATGAAACAATCACTTCATATAATGAAACAATCACTTCATATAATGAAGCCATCACTTCATATAATGAAACCATCACTTCATATAATGAAACAATCACTTCATATAATGAAGCCATCACTTCATATAATGAAACCATCACTTTATATAATGAAACCATCACTTCATATAATGAAACAATCACTTCATATAATGAAGCCATCACTTCATATAATGAAATAATCACTTCATATAATGAAATAATCACTTCATATAATGAAACCATCACTTTATATAATGAAACCATCACTTCATATAATGAAGCAATCACTTCATATAATGAAACCATCACTTCATATAATGAAACCATTACTTCATATAACGAAATAATCACTTCATATAATGAAATAATCACTTCATAAAATGAAATAATCACTGCATATAATGAAGCGAATACATCATATAATACAAGTTACCACATAAGGCAGCTATGGCGTTCCATATGCCACCATAGTGAAATGACACACCTTTGTGAGGTAGCATCATATGACACCTGGTAAATATATATATACTGGTAATAGACGCATTCACCAATTTTTCTTTAGCAATTCATTCAAAGAGGAAGGTCGCCAAAGTTATAAACTACCAAAGTGTTTTGATTTGTTTCGGTATAGGAATAGAACGACCAACCTTCCTCGCCTTGGCTGACGCTCGACACCTAAAAGCCGTGTATTGTCACGTGAGGCGTTAGGAGAGAGACAGCTAGGAATAGAGGGCAGATATGGATACCAGCTATGGGCGAAGTCAAAGTTTATCTGTTCGTGCGAAGGTAAATCTCCATCTCTGCAGGGAGTCTCCAAATTAGTCGCCTTTGGCGTCTGATGTCAATTCCCCAACATGCAGTCACGTAAGATTTAGAAAGAATGGCAACTGAAAAGCTGGTAACTGATTGTTTGATAAGCCATTAATTCGTGTGGTGACTTGTATATTTTCTTTTAGTCATTTGCGAAAAACCGCCAATAGACAAGTCGAAATAAAGAAAGAAAATGTGAAATCCTGCCACTGCAAGAAAAGTTTAACACAGAATTCTCGCTATTTGAGCGAAAAAACGAAACAGTGTCAAATAGATATAGCAAAATGACAAACCGAAATGAAAAGACGACAAAGTGCAGAACAGCGATTCACGGCGTTGTCCACATTGCATGTTGCTTGACGTTTTTTTGTAGACGTTTATTTTAACGCCGATTTTCCATGCGTTTCTATTGAACTTGTCTGTTTGGGAACAAGTTTATGGCAAGTGCCACGGGAAATTAAGACCGACGAAATGTTCCTATTGTGTTGTGATGTGTAAATTTTCGTTCGGCCACAGGGACTTGAAAACTTAAGCTTGTAACAGTCTGTTTATAGCACATTTTAGACGTTTTGGGGCTAGATTAAAATTCGGTCAAAATGACACCCCCGGTGTTCGGTATTTCAATGTTTATCGGCTCATAAGTAATTATATTCACAACACATATACAACATACAATAATGTACAATTCATCACAGCGATGGAAAATCAAATTAATTATTCATTTTACTTATCAAGCTTGTACATTATTAATTGACGGACAGTTGATTATTATCACACTGACTAACGGCAAAATGCGCCAGAATTGTAAAGAAAACAACATTGACATCTGTAGGCTAGTTAAATTGAAAAGTCACGTGGCAAAAAGTTGACCGACTTACCATTGGAAATTACGTTAACCATGATTGATGCGTTGAGCGTAATGTGAAACTAAATTTTAGATATTTGCCCAAGTTTCATAGTTCTTTTTCATTCTGAACAGTTGCTGTGTATAAGATAATGGCCGATTCCAGTAACATTTCTTGATATACCTTTTATTACATCATTATAAAGAGGACAAATAAACATGAAATGAAATTCATCATCTAACAAATTTTAATTACAGTGAATGCAAAATCTGTGTTCTCTTGGAATATTTTTGAATCTGCCTTCTCCAATACGTCATTGATGAGACGATAATCGAATTTTAGAAATACACCGGAGATAAAAATCTGGAATAGATTACTCATTTTGTTAAATAATGTTGAAGAGTAAAATATGTAAGCCAACCATCGGGCAGAGCTCTGAGACTGATGAAAATGACCTAGCGAGCGAACCTAGCCCGAGTTTCCTCTGGCCCTGACACCATGTCTGGTGTAGGTCAGGACTGAAACTTGACGGACGGATACCAGTAACTTACATAATGTAATAACTTGCTTGCGAGACAAGCGTTTCTGTAACTTAACCTGAAGAATACTAACGTAAATTCTATACGTTGAGCGGTTATACGTAAATCGTTGACGTTAAGATTGTTTGTAGAGAACGACCATGCTGGAAACTTCGGGAAACATCACTTATAATTCGAGAGATTTCTTCATGTCTTTATAATTAGGCACACACTAGTAACTTTCATTTGGGAAATCCATATTAATTTAAGAACACCTTGGGATCGAACCTTGACAACATTGAACATGAGCGCTAGCGGAGGGGGAGATGATCAAAGGGAGTCGAGAATCCCAAATAACATGCAGGGGTTGGTACAGTTCTGTATCGAACAAGGTACCGCCTGTGACAATCCCGATGGGGTAGTTAGCGGAATGTCAGCTGAGGTAAATGCATGATACTTATGTTGAGTAATATATCTAACAAGATCAGTCTAAAGAACTTGACAAAACTTGAGAAGCCTGCATGATATACGAGTTATACAGGTCGCCTATATTTGATTTAAATGAAATAGATAAGTTATTAATGAAAAAACACTATATAAAATACCATAAATGTTATAGGTGAGCATGAATTTGAACCTGTTTCCTATATTTTGACACATTATAATCCATAGGGGTGATAAAGATTGTGTCAATGTGACTTTTACACAAAAAACAAGACAACTGAATTATCCTGAAGTTGAGTAACTTAAACTCAAGAAGCTTCATAATATATATGACAGGTGTACGCAGGTACATGTTATGCCAATTATATTGAATCAAATTTGTTCATGTCCTTTGTCTTTCCTACCCAAAGCCAGATTGAACCCTGAATCTCATATGGCAAAGGGGGTAATGTGATGGTTCATGGCTATAGGCATTACAGCTGCATAGTGCAATAGCTACATGTAGCTATTATTATTATTATTAGTGTGGTTGAGTGTCGTGTCTATGTACTGAAGTTAAGAAATAGTTCATAGTTCATAGTATTCGACGTCCATGTAAGCTTGTGGCTTCTGTTGACGCATCTTCATGGTTGTACACTCATTTGCAGGTTGCGCAGAGGACACGTATACAACTTATATATATACACATTAGTAGCAAGAAGGTAAAAACTTAACTGGATGATTGACCCAATGCTTATTAAGCCTAGATTTAAAAGTATTAAGGGACGGGGAATCTACTACTGGTGTGGGAAGTCGATTCCATGTATTTACAATCCTATTTTTAAAGCTTGTCCCCTAATATTTGTGTTGTACCTAATCTTTTTAAGTTTTTTGGAATTCCCTCTAGTATTGAGGTTATCAAGTGTAGGAATTACTTGTTGGTTAGATATATCCAAGTTGTTAATCAGTTTATATGTTTCAACCATGTCTGCTCTTAATCTCCTATATTCAGGTGATGGAAGTCCCAGATGATGTAGGCGTTCTGCATATGAGAGATCTTTTAGTGATGGAACTAATTTTGTGGCCCTTCTCTGGATGTTTTCTAGAGACATTTTATCTTTAACATATAGGAGACCATGTAGTGATATTGGTTTCTAAATAGGGGCGTACAAGTGATTTGATAAGGTTCAGAAACATTTCTTCATTTATAAACATTTCTTCATTTTAAAAATGTCAAGTGTAGTCATCACTTGGATGGATGACCGTTCCATTGTACCCCCAAACCAAAAGAAAAGGGGTGGTAATCTTTTCGAAGCCCAAAGAATGAGATCCCATTTTCTCACATACTTATTCCGCTGTTGCCAAGGAAAAGATAAATCTATCCCACAGAGGGTAAAGACAGTTGGCATGCACTATATGACGCTGCTCACAATAACATAACATCATTTTACATTAATTAACCATGTCGTACATGATGACGTCATTAATTTTGACGCACATTCCAAGGAGCTTTGCAGATGGCGCGATGAAAAACTTCATAAAAACTTACATTTGCTTGCAAGGATGTGAGAAAAATAATCAAATTTTGGTCTGTTCCGCGAAACAAGGATATCTCAACCCTGGTGTAAGAGATTAGCTGGCCAAACTTTTACACTCGGGTTGAGATATCTCTGTCCATGGAACAGACCCCTGTTAGATTCTATTAGTCTTGCTCCTCCAAGGGACAGTGGGGTATTTATCCATTATCATCCATTATCAACCGCAGACTCCAAAAGTCTGACCGGTCACCTGTTTGTGTTCAGCTAGCTAGCTTATAGCTATATACTGCTCCTCAATTTAGATTTATCGTCCAAATCTGAGGATGACAATAAAAGGAGTTTCAATAGTTTAATGGATAAATAGTTATTTGAGATAGTTATGCCACCTCTGCATATGCTAGCTTCACCAGTCTTTTGGCATTTAGTACACCAGTATCCATGCCATATCAGATACTCCACTCAGGTCATGGTTTCAAGTTTTATGATGTCTTTTTAAATCTTTCAGAGACGGGAATGGTTGGAGTCTGCTTTAGATAATATGTCCACAAATCCTGTCTCAAGGATGAAAGAGGCACTTGTGAAGTTAAACCAACCTGATGATGAAGATAATGAAAATTTAACAGACGAAAAAATTGCTGCTCTTGAGGAAATGATAGAATGGTGTGAAAATATTGATTTAGCAATAGGTAATTATATATTATAAGTTGAAAAAAGTTTTAATGTTATAATGAAAAATAGTTTCTTTATCATTTGTTTTTCTACTGATACATTTCTCCCATAATAGGAAAATGAAGTTAGATAATTCCTAAAACTGTAGACCTGTGAAGTTAAGTTTTTTTATCGGACATCACCAACTATTTTGAGCTTGCAGCTTATGATGTAACTACATGTATATAAATAAGAATTAAAAAAAATACCTGTAAATAAATAAAAATGATTAAATTAATGATAAATACATAAAAAAAGCGGTCTGATTATTTAATGATTTTTTGTTTGTAAACTGATGAAATCTACATGACAGTGTATTATTTCATCTTCTGACAGATTTTCACAAGATTGGAGGATATGAAGTGCTGGCAAAACAGTTTGAAAACAGCGAGGCAGAAGTTAGGTGGAACTCCTTAGAGCTTCTTGGTGTTCTTGTCCAGAACAACCCCTACTGCCAGGAAGCAGCTTTAAAACATGAGTTGCTTCCCCTTGTACTAGGCATCATAGATAATGACAGCAATGCCACCGTCCGAATAAAAGCACTCTACGCCATCTCATGTAAGCCCATTTCAGCCTCGCCGCAATAAAAGGACTTAATTTAGAGATCTTGCCAAATTATCAATTGATCCATTTAACAGATAAAATGTAGTTCCTTTTACATGATGTATATAGGTATGTAACACACAAAAAACACAAATCCAAACTTTCAGTTATCAAAATTCATGCTGTGTCCCTGACAAAAAAAGAATTACTGGTCAGTAGGGTATTATATGTCTAAACAAGGTCCCCCAAGCAGTCTGATAAGTGGGGTCATTGTTTTCCTGTCTAGATATTTTCATCTGATCATTTATTGTGTGTGTTGTTTATTAGTCCCCTACCGGTGAAAACAGGGCGACTATAGGTTTCCTCCCTGTTTGTTCGTCTGTCAATCTGTCCACACAGTTTTCCACACTTTTCTCAGGCATACCTCAAGGTATGTTGGTGAGTAACTTCAGTATGAGTACAGAGCCCCGTTCGATTTGCACTCTTCTCATTCTAGAATATATCTTCCGGTCACTCGATTTGAAGCTCTTCTGCTTCTGGAAGATCTTCTACCTCTTCCGTCTCGAAGCTGGAAGATTTATCTTCCAAGATGGCGGCGACCATGTTTTAAGTGTGCGAGAGATGAGTTTCACTAGAGAAGTATTTATAACACATACATGCACATGTTTGTGTCATCGTGTTTGAGAAAACTTAAAAACTTGCTTAGTTTTTGTTTTATTCTCCCGGTTTACTCGATTTACATATAACGGAATACGATCTTCTTAGAAGGCTTCTCTTCTTAGAAGAGTGCAAATCGAACGGGGCTCTGTACTCTCTGTAGCTACAGATCAAGTTTGAGTTTCAGGGTTTTTGGGTCAAGGTCATTTACAGCCCGAGTTTCCTATGACCCTGACACCATGCATGTCTGGCATAGGCCAGAGTGCACTATTATGTAAAAACATGGAATTCTCAGACGCTGTTTGGTGTCGCTAGGATTTTGGTGTTAACAATAAAATCAGGCATTACATAACACCTACCTTACATATATGGATCATTGAGATATTTCTTTACCCCCAAACACCCATTTAGTCCCATATCAGTGTTATATTCTGTCCATATAGACCCTCGCTTTATGCTGGTCTATGGGCTTATTTCCGGATATGAATCTACACAAGAGAGAAAATTTCAACTGCCTTCTATACAAAAAAAAATGTGGGCTTATTCTTGATAAGTTATGATGATGTATTTATCAGATGATTTAATACACAAATTTTATTTTGTTTTGTAGGTTTGTGCAGAGATGTACCCGATGCTCAGAAGGTGTTTGTTGACAATGACGGATTCTCTGTTGTCATGAGAGCTATGCAGTCTGATGTAGAAAAACTCAAGATTAAAGCAGCATTCATGCTGAGTTGTCTGTGTAATGATAATCCTGAGTACAAAGGTTAGTAATCGTAGATAAACATTGTAGTAATGACAGACGGATCTATCCTCGATACTCCAGGGGTTACGCTTACTTTCGCTCTTTTCACCTCAGGAACATGCCATAGCAAACTCAGAGCCACACATCCAGCTATTTTGTGTTTTAGTGTAAGGAATACATTAACATTGACATATGATAATATTTCATGAAAATATGCACATCAACACTAGCCAAGTAATTATCATGTTTCTCTTCTCTGTCGGAGGGGGAGTGTATATGGCCATGCCTTTGTAGGTATGGAGATGGATGTTGTATATTATGTGTGGGATCATAAAGATGTATTGGTTTTCCTGACATTACATGGACATCAGTATGGACATGTTGTTTTCTCACAGATATTATGTGTTACATCGATATAATGGACATGTTGTTTTCTCCACAGATATTATGTGTTAAATCGGTTTAATGAACATGTTGTTTTCTCCACAGATATTATGTGTTAAATCGGTTTAATGAACATGTTGTTTTCTCCACAGATATTATGTGTTACATTCGTATAATAGACACGTTGTTTACCCACAGATATTATGTGTTAAATCGGTTTAATGAACATGTTGTTTTCTCCACAGATATTATGTGCAACATTGGCATGATCGACCAGCTTGTAGGACATTTACAGGAAGAACACAGTAGTTACCATGAACACCTTATGTCTGCCCTGTTGACAATCGTCCGTGATCACCCAAGGGCGTGTGAGGAATGTCACCGACATGAACTTAATCTCATCAGCACGCTAAACGACAGGATAGAGTTTCTGAAAGGGAAGGAAGAGTTTCAGGTATGTATAATTTTAAAATGACTAAAAAAAGTTTCTTTGGGTATCTTTTATAGAAAGGTAGGACAACTTGGCTGGCGACTAACTTTTCCCATTGACACCTAGATTTTATTACTTGGTAGCCAAATAGGCCAACTGGTAAAAATATCCACTTTGAGCCCTGCATATAGAAATCAATACCACACAATATATATGGTGGTAAATGACACAAATATTTTGGTGTTGGTTAAAACTGTTGAGAACTTGTGTAGTGTCAACAGATATTGTATTTTGTGTACAATTTCAGACGTGCAACCAAAAATGTGCAGACAATTTTATCAGATTTCACATGTTTTAAATTCATAACTTGAGAAATTATGCAAAAAATAAATCTGATAATAGATTATCATTCTGATAATGATTGGGTCAGGATTATTGATTGTTGAACAGTCATGCATGAAATAATACATAAGATATGAGTTTTTAGGTCACCTGAGACGAAGTCTCAGTTGACCTATTGCAATCGCCTTTTGTCCGGCGTCGTGCGTCGTCCGTCGTCCGTCGTGCGTCGTAAACAATTTACATTTTCAACTTCTTCTTAAAAACTGCGGAACTAAATTCAATGAAATTTTACAGGAAGCTTCCATGGCTGAGGGTGAACCAAAATTGTGAATTATATGGTCCCCACCCCCCAGGGGCCTGAGGGGCGGGGCCAAAAAGGGTCAAATTGACTAAAACTTCAAAAATTTTCTTCTCTACTCTCAGATAAGGTGGAATCAAACACTCTTCATAGATGAAAGGGTCTTAAGGTGCTTTACCAAAATTGTGAATTTCATGACCCTGGGGTCTCATGTTTGCCTCTGGGGAGGGGGTAAACTTTACTATAGTTTATATAGGGAAATCACATTTTTGACTATTATTTGTTGAATTTTTATTGGAATTCATTCTAACTTCGTTAACATTATCAGCTTGGGATGACAGTTTGATGGTATGTACATGTTGGCCCTGACTGACCCCCAGGGGCTGATGGGCGGGGCCAAAAAGGGTCAAATTAACAGAAATTTTAAAAATCTTCTTCTTACAGCCCAAATAAGGTAGAATTAAATACTCTTCACAGATCGAAGGGTCTTAAGGTGCTTTACCATAATTGTGAATTTCCTAGCCCTGGGGTCTTGCGTTTGCCCCATGGGAGGGGATAAACTTTACTATAGTTATAGGGAAATCACATTTTTGACTATCATTTGTTTTATTTGTTTTGAAATTCATTCTTTCATTCAAATTTACTGAAATATTTCAAAAATCAGGTGACCGTTAAGGCCCATGGGCCTCTTGTTAAGTATTAAAATTGTATACCATGAAAAGTCCAGCCATCAGTAAATTGTTGTACAAAATGTTTTTAAAAGGTGCCTTGGAATCACCAAATGATGTAAAGAAAAGATAATTTAATCAAAAGGTTTCTTTTTCAGGAGGAACGAGAATATGCGACAGAGCTGCTGAATATATTACAGGATCAAGACAGTTCGGATGTGGCGAGATGACCACATCTACTACTATATAGGGCATTAGAGGACTCCAGGTCCCGCCACTAGACCCGGGCAGTCACGCTTGTGGTGGCCAAGTATACACAGACACACCTCAGCGACTATAACCTTAACATGTTGTGTTGGCGTATAGCTCTACGACCAGAGTCTTTGACTCCGACATGACCACTGTCACGCAGAACATTGTTAGTCCCATCTTCGCTAGCCAAGGCTTCTGATTACGTTGCACTCCACGAACCCTTGGCAGATATAGGTGTTTTTAAACCGTCACTCCCTGGAATCCCAGGGCATCCAATCAAATAAGGTTTTACATTCTGGCTTGGTTTCGCAGTAAACAAAAATTGCGGCGCCCAGTACAGAGCTACCTTGTCGACTATGTCATGGCATTTTACCTAAACACAGAGACGTACAATCTTTGGGGAATCATTCACAATGTTTGATTAATTGATAGAAGTTATTGATCACGTATCTCATCAAAATGACAATAGCCTCCATGTGTGTTTGTAAAGCCTTGGCTAGCGAAGATGTGCTTGTCCTGGCATGCATGTTTTCACACATATTGCTGTAACTTTCATGGCTTGCGATTATTTTGAAAATCACTTCTGGAGGTTTTCAATTAATGCTTGTTCAAACGTGTTAATAATTTGGACAGATTATGACTGCATATAAATTCAATGCAAAAATATATGGACACACTGTAAGTACACTGTTTGCCTCTGTTGATGCTTGTATAAAATGCTAAATGGAGAAAGCTGGATGGAGTCACTAGGATGCATTCTCGTAGGGCCTACCAAATAGTAATGTTATTTGTTTACACTGATTCAGGTACAATGTATTCAAAAGTAAAACAAATGTTTTATTGGTCAAGGATGTCAAAAGTCTATTTATAGTAACAGTGACCATATTTTTATGTAAGGCACTTGATAAATAGATAAAAGCTGAAATCTAGCTATTGCATCTGTAACTTTACCTTGAAAAAAAAATTGAAAACTCGGATAACTCGAAGTTCTTAAGTGGTCTTATCGAGTTCGAGTTAACAAAGTTCTATAAAATAAAAGTTTTAGTTTTTGGAATTGGGGAAAGTCTTAGTTTTATGAATTTTTTTTTATATTATGTCTGATAATATTTTCTGAAAGATTTTAAATTTTAATAGTTATAATCCCTTTAAAAGAGAAAGAATTGTTTTTAATAAAAGAAGAAAAGGTGTATTTATTTTAATAGAAATCTATTGTTGTTATTTTTACTGAAGAAACAAACAAACAAGTTACCTTAAAAATCAAGGATAAATGAGTCGCGAGATTGATAAAGAAACAAAATTGATTAAAAAAAAGTACATGTATTTATTTTAAAGACAAGTATTGATGTCAAAGTAGTATTATTGCTGATTTTAAGTTTGGTTGATGTTTATTTGCGGTCTGCTCCCAGTCGCTGTGATCTGTAATGGCTGATTTTGTTGATATTAGCTATATGTTTACTTGTTTATACAAGTCTTAAACTATGTGTTCACCTACAGAGGTTTTATTGTGACTTCTGTACGTAGAGAGATATTAAAATTAATACAATTGTCTCAAGTTTGAGGAGTTGTTTGTATCTGATGTATGGCAATTAATTTTCTGTTTCAGAAAATCTTGCTGTATATATCTTATATATACAGTTGGGCAACAGGCAAATCTTATCATAGTCCTTCCTCTTCCTAGGTTGTTACTAGCAAGTGGCAATTTTCTTAATACACATTTAATATACAGTCGACAAAATTTCAGCAATTTTTGTTCATTTAACCAGAACTCAAATTTTATTCTGTGGTCGGTTATTGGCCTCTTTTCCTTTAAAAACAAACTTTTTTCAGAACAGTTGAATGTATTTTGTCTAATTTTAAATGGGCAATCACTTGGCTGAGAGTTTTATTTCATGCTCGCATTGAAAAGATGTGACAAGGTGAAAACAAAATATTCCTAATATCTTATTAAGTACACAAAAAATGCAATGAAAATTTTACACTGAAAGGTTTACATAAAAACAGACATAAAATCGGGTGTTCAACAACAGTGTTTCTTAGACAAAGGGGTCACGATAGCACAGCCGGTTAGATGCCAGTCTTGTGATTGGGAAGCACGCTACCCATGTCAGTTTTGTTTTTCGCGAAACTGAGAAATGGGCCGGTCTCTGCTGTCATGGTTGTGTCCTTAGGGAAGACACTTCACCCTAATTGTTCTGGATGGCATCCAACGGGCCTCCTGTATGTTTTTCAGTGAGGTAGTCACCAACTACTACAAGGAGACCAAGCCTCAACATGATCATGGCTGTTCACGGGCCGGAGTCATAAACACAGCAAACAAACACAAACTCATAGACACCACATGTAGCACCAGTCATGCTGTCTTCTGAGGAAAGGACTTCGGCTACAAAGGATTCAAGACATTGTCAAATCTCTTCAAGACATGTCCAATCTCCAGTAAGTGATTGATGATGGCATTAAAACAGCAAAAAGGGGGACAGATATTAACTGTGATGTAGACACCATCAACTGGAGAGTCTGGAGTGGTTCCTTTCTGTGGAAAGAAAATTGTACTGGATCACGAATGTTTTGCTATCAGAACTATGACTGAATGAAGTTTTTTATTTTATTGAAAATATTTAGTAATAAGATATCTTCGTATCTAATATCGTAAGATAAAACTTCATTAAATAGAGAGCATTGGCGAATTGCACAAATATTTTGTCGTAACGGATGAATTTTTTTACATTTTGATGCCGACCTCTAGATTACTAACGGGTAACTGAGGACCCCGCAATATGGCCGTCTCTGAACTTGAGCTTTAACCGATTGAAAAATATGCACTATTTCTGATTTGACCTATCAAAACACTGCTTACGAACGACAATGGGGAAATTTAGAAGATGACCCGGTATACTTTGCTATAAAAAGGTAATAAACAGAATATCTTATAAGTATCTTCAGTGAAAAATATAAAGATATTAGCCCCACTCGTGAAAAATAAAAATAACATTACTGAACCCTCTTTTAGATATCCTCTATATACATTTGGTATTTTCTTATGTCGTGAAACTATGCTGAACTAAATCGATTGAGGGGGTTCATGAGGTATCTTGTGATCGAGTGTGACCTTTGGCCCTTTCATCTTGAACTATGACCATCAAAACTTAATAAAAACGACCTTCACCGCAGGGACTTTTTTAACCGCTATTGCACATCTGTATCATCATGTAGCATTTCTGAAAACCTGCACTTCCATAAGATTTTAGTAACCGCGATCTTTAACCTTGATCTTACGTTATCAAATTTGGAAACGGGCTGATAACAGAACCACCAGACATATCAACGAATATAAAACGTATACAAGTTCAAACGAGGAAGTGTAATAATCCCAGGAGATCCACGTTCTCGGCCATAAACAGGTTTATTGAAGATCTTATCAGAACAGGTAAAGGAGATATTACCAAGTCCTTCCATTTTACCGAGATATTTAAAACAACTATTGATTATGTCAATCGGGTACATGTTGTATAACATGAAATCAAGGGCACTGCAGACTTTACCTTCAACGTAACCAGCCGGGACAGCTTACACACAGGCGCGTAGAGTCATTTTTAGGGTCAACGCCCTTCCCAATAAACAATTGTTTCTGTCCATTTCTGTCATAATGTCCACTTTGGATTACCATAATCGTGACTCCCGAAATCACAGACGATTCCTAGAAAGACATAGCAGCTCTAGCTATGATAGTTTTATACTGTAAATTACTTACATTTCGCGTGGGATTTATTTTGGCGGTAAGCGAGGAGAGTCATGCGCGAATTAAAATCCCCCGCGATTATTAGTACGATGATAACACCTTTGGATGGGGGCCAAGCTATAGGTTACCAATATAGAAGTCTTTCCAAGTCCAAAGCTCATTCGCGAATACATGTATAAAGTCATTTCTATATCAGGGCTTGCGAGATCATGCATTCGCGAATTTGTCTAAAGATGATAGATCGCAAAATAAAGTATCCGCGAAATCTAAGTGATTGACAGTATGATGGTTATTCTGGATGTCTCTAAAGCCTATTATGGGATCTGACCAAGCGCATGTCTCTAATGCAATAGCTTATAATGAAATATGCTAATGTTTATCACGACATTGGTGACGTGGGTAGGATTATGCAGTATGAGATTAAAGACACATATCCTATGATTCTATCAGATGCTGTGGTGTAAAGAATTATAATTATCTGAAAATCATCATGACGTTTTTTTAAAAATGAAATGGAACTAAAGATTACTCTGGATAGAGTGGACTACGTGTTAATTAGCTAGACTTAATGAAGAGCGGACTGTATTAACATGTTAGGACTGTGGTTAATGTATGCGTCAACCTTACTGCTGATTTATGTCTCATTAAAGGCACACGAGCAACCCACACTCTTTAAAATGTTTTCAACTTTGTTTACATTATAATTATGTCTGAAACCGTTTGTTTTATTCGCCCAAATTAGCTTCGACAAAGCATGGAAAAGGCACTAAAATCTGCAAACGAATCTCATATTACTTCAATGTGATAAAAATGTAACAAATAGTCGTTAGACTAAATCTCTTTAAATGCACGAGAACTCATTTTGACTTCTTAATGAATTCATATACAATTTTACGTACATATACACAGCCATGCTGTCCGCGTGTTTCCTCTTATTCGGAATTATATCAGTCCATACCGTGTCATCAGCAAGTAAGTCAAAATGTGATTTTCACAAGTTTTTTTTTATAAGTATACAAGGAACGCAATATATCATACCTCGTATCATTACATGTACGTAAACTGGACATTCCTATTTCTTACTACAGTGAGGTATTTAAAGAAGCAGACTACCTACATGTATAATAATATACAGGTTATGAGTTTGTACACAAACAATTTTTTTTTGTTAAACATTTTAGATGGATTATTTCACTATAAATGTTCTGAATTTAGAAAATATATTTGTAATTTGATTCTTCTCGCTTCTCGATGTCTCCGTTCAGTAATTATAATTTGATGACATCTTGTATCGGACTGGCCGTTACAATAAAACCTTTAGTTTCCTGTATCTGTATATCATTGTCTCCGGTGATGTGGATTGGAGTAGCTTTAAATCTAAGATTTGGAAAATTTATTTTCACAGAAATGATTTCGTGCGTGCGTGCAGTTTTAAAAAGCTATATATTCACGTACATGTAATTAATTATGCGAATTTGGTTGTCAATAGTTGTTGTTTATTGTTGTTGTTGATAATATTAGGCGTATGCCTGTAAACAGCTGTCTCACCTGTGGCCTCTACCTGGTCGTGTGGTTGTTTTCATTATGGAATATATTTTTTTCCATTATTTATGAAATATTACCTGTTGGTTTAGGTACATATTGTTATTATCTCCGTCAGCTAGCCCGAGTTTCCTCTGGCCCTGACACCATGTCTGCATGGTGTAGGCCCGATTTATTTTATCTGCACCAAAATCTCAGCGACTTTAAACGGTGTCGGAGAATTACACGTTTTCATAAAGTAGTGAGCTCTAGCCCAACACCAGGCATGTTGTCAGGGTCAGAGGAAACTCGGGCTACCGTCTGCTCGCTACGTTGTCGTTCGTCACTGTAAATAGTATTAGTATGGTTGATATGTTAAGAACATTATTACAACTGCCTGAATGGTCCAGTCACGCTAGAGGTCATATAGGGTAAAGGTGATTGGGAAGACCACAGGCGTCTGCATCTAGTAAGTATTATTAGAAAGAAACACTAGCCCCTACCCCTTCTATATACAAAATGTAGTAAAGGGCGCTATTAATGTTTACTAACCAGATGCAGACGATTGTGGGAAGAATCACATTGTCACGTAATTATATAATATATATATATATATATATAACATAGTAACACAAATGACGAAGGAAGACAACTTTTTGACTCGTGCCCTGACCGGACCTCGAACTCACGATCTTCGGCACCCATCGCCTAGCCAGAAATACCTGCAGCTTATACCACTGCGCCACATCGGTTTTCTTAAAAAGAAAATCTATATCTTCGGATCACTAACACATAGTGTATATGATACATTGTGATAATAGATATATAACATAGTAACACAAATGATGAAAGAAGACAACTTTTTGACTTTTTGAAAGTTGTCTTCCTTCTTCATTTGTGTCACAATGTATCATATACACTATGTGTTGACAATCCGAAGATATATATTTGACAGTACATGCATATGATGCAACATATCGAATTTTGCAAGCTATTATGCAGAGTCAAGTGAATGTGGTTTAATTTCGGTTAGATTAAAAATAATGCACCTTGTCATTCGGTACACCTCGGCATATTCCGCTTGCCTCAAGTAGATCCGAAATAGTATTTGACATGAATATCAAATCTGAGTCTGAAATCTATTACCCAACAAACTAATCCTCTTTCTGCTATTCTGAAAATACGAATGGAATTAAGATTTTCAACGAGCGTTAACGTCAATCAATTCAATTCTCTCTAAACACCAAACCTAATAAAATGAGAGAAAAAAATAAATAAATGGGAAAGTTCGTATATGTATTATTTGTCTTTGTAATGTAACAGGAGAGGAGAAAATGTAGCGGCCAGACTGGGGTTCGAACCCGGGACCTCCGAACACTAGCCGGATGCTCTACCAATTGAGCTACCTGGTCACCGATGATCGACCCAGTCCAGTCCCGCTACAGTAATATCGAAGACACTATGATCTATGTCAGTTCTTCTGTTTCCAGAGCCATGTTCCGGTCGAAGTGACACCCCGTGCTGTCTCCACGGAGAACCCTATACCAACTACCAAGGAGTACAAGTGAAGTGTGGTCGAGGCTTCCCCAAACCTGACTGTCCAGAAAGCTACTCTTGTTTCGTACAGGCGGCCGACAAATGGGCAGTATGTTGTCCCCCCGAGACAGTAGAACCAGGTACTCGTTATACGCGTTAATAAAAACAATTTCATTTATAAAGGACTGCAAAGTCGACAAGGATAAGCCTGTTGATCCAAAAGAGAGCCAAATCCGTAATATCAATTCATAAGATAAACGACAAAATAGCAAGATTGACATATCTGTCAATCTTGTGATATGTCAAATGAAAATTACATAGTCTTGATAAAACATTGAAAATGAAAGATATGGTCCAAGGTGGGGATAAAAAAAAACGCCATTGTGTGTATCAGAAACCTAGGTTACGGATAAAACACACCCCACCCTTGTCCACGACAAAATCGTAAACACTATGGATATGTACACAAACACATAATTGTTCTAAGCTAACAAATTGTAATAAGATCACTTTCCTTATGATAATTATATCATAGGCCATGTCATAGTGTCTCAAAGAGTTCCACGTACGAGATAAAAGCTCAGAAGTACAATGGACTGTCCATTAGTTACTATTTTATGCATTAGTTGAAGGAAACTCGTAACTCTATATAACTACACTGTTGTTTAAGTCTGAATTTCAAATTGAAGATTATTTCACTAAATTGAATGTAACAGAACTAAAAAATATTTTAAAATTCCGTACATCAAATTTCCATTTGCCCATAGAACGGGGCGATGGGCATGTGTACCTCGTAATGACCGAATTTGTCCTTTGTGCTCCAATAGTGTTGGTGATGAGTATCATTATTTATTTATCTGTAATCATGAAAAAGTATGCCAAATTAGAAATGTATATATACCAAATTATTATTGTACATACCCTAATATGACAGACATGAAAGGTTTAGTTTCTCTGTAATGTTCGTGTGCTCTTAAATGTAAGTAAGTTTGTTGAAAGGCTTGAAAAAAATATAAAGAGTGTATGAGATTTGTTGTGTTCCGCCATGTATAAAATTTGCTGTTTATGTCTGACCTCTTGTAACAAACGTGTGCGTCTGAGCGATCTGAAATCTGTTACTAAATCACTCGACTACAGAAGACCGCGAGTGGATTGTCCACTGGACCACAGAGTTTCACACAAATGTATTTGCAATAAGTCGATAAGTCTGTAGAAAACTTGAATTGTACACCAGCTGCAGCTTTCCAGAATCCTGGCGCCATTGATGAAATGAATCAGAAACTTATAAAGCTAACTTCTACCCTATGCACAAGCTAGAAATTCTGATTTCAAATTAAATAAAGTTACACGCAGCAAAATGAATCGACAGACTGAAGATTATTCAAGATTAACATGTAGCATCAACTAAAATATGAATATTGTTCTTCGACCCAACGCCCAAGAACTTTTAAGTAATAACGCAAGATCGACTTGTACACCAAAAAATAAATGTTGTTCCTCGACCCCACGCCCAGTAACATTACAATTGCTTCTGAACTCTATATAGAATATGGAATTAATTATCTCTTCGTCGGACAGGCCATCTACTTCAGCCGAGTTTGCAACGTCTGGGCTAGAGAAAACATTGGGATAATCCTGCTGCAATAATGGGCTGCCTTATACAATCACTGAAAAAAATGGTACGAAATGAGTTTGTTTGTTTTTTGTTTAACGTCCTATTAACAGCCAGGGTCATTTAAGGATGTGCCAGGTTTTTACAGTCAGTACCTGGCAACTGCCCCACGTAGGTTTCGAACTCGCAACCCAGAGGTGGAGGGCTAGTAATGAAGTGTCTGGACACCTTAACCACTCGGCCACCGCGGCCCCTTGTACGATATGAGTACCCGTGGGTATGCAAATCAAAACAGGGGCAGTGTATGACTCCCAGAACTGTAGATATTGAGTAAGGGCTAGAAAAGGGCAGATGACATGTCTTCGCTAGCCTTCTGATTGTATTAGACTCCACGAGTGTAACGCAGTTAGAAGCTTTGGCTAGCGAAGATAGGGCGGTGAAGATTTCCCGCTTTCGGTCGATAGCTATTACCACTGAACAGATATTATAATTGCCTTAAAAGGAAATGAATATGATCTCCAAACGTGCTGGACAAGCTTAGCAGTCAGAGATTATGCGTATAACATCAAATTGGAAACCATGTGAACTTTTTGTCACTTGCGGTCATCTCTCCTCTTAAAAATACGTGAAACGCTGACAAGTACTTATTGAAAATATGACATTCTTGTAAATGGTGTATTAATGGTAAATGTTCAGGCCTGAAATTGTCTGGCCATTCTCCATAAAACCATTGTTTTCCAAAAACTGTCCCATACTCAATTCCGCTAGTGTAAAAGAACTAAGAGATGCCACTGTAAGTAAGTATATATACAATTCTAGTCGTGCCCTAATATGCGATTTTAGATGTAGACATGGTTCGGTCATTCCACGTGTCAAGTCAATAAGACCAAGTAGAAATGATCTACCTGGAACAACTACAACGCATGCAAAGTTGATAAGATCAATGAGAGATTGTTACTCATTAAGAGTCACCATAACTCGCCTGTTGAAGACACCAATCAGGTCTTTGTTTTTTGTAGCCTTGTCCAATGGAAGGCGAGCTTCCATCATAACCGAATCCAATAACACCCAAAGAAATTATCATTCATGATTTTTTCCAGAGCCATGTTCCGGTAGAAGCGACACCCCGTGCTGTCTCCACGGAGAACCCTATACCAACAACCAAGGAGAGCAAGTGAAGTGTGGTCGAGGCTTCCCCCAACCTGACTGTCCAGAAGGCTACTCTTGTTTCGTACAGGCGGCCGACAAATGGGCAGTATGTTGTCCCCCTGAGAGAGTGGAACCAGGTACTCATAATACGCGTTAATAGAAACAATATTATTCAAATAGTTTGAAAACTTTAATAAGGAATTTCTCAAAATGGTCATGGAAATTAGTTGTCGACTATATTATATACAAGATTATTTATTTTCTATGGTGGCTGATTTCGGCAATATTGCACTGTCGCATTAGCGCCCCGCCAAGCGAAGAGTAACACTGCGGCAAGCGACAAAATCAGCGCACCATTGCGACAAAATAACGCAACAATGTGGCATAATGTTATGGTTCATGGATATGGGCATTTCAGCTGCATAGTCCAATAACTAGCTTTTGTGGCTGTGCAGTTGAGTGTCGTGTCTGTTTACCGAGGTTAAGCAACGTCGAGCGTGGTCAGCTCTTGGATGGGTGACCGCTCCGTTCTTCACCCTGTGCACGTTATAATGATAATTCTGCCGCTTTGACGGGGTACTCGCATGGCCGCTTTGACGGGGTGCTCGCATGGCCGTTTTGACGGGGTGCTCGCATGGCCGCTTTGACGGGGTACTCGCATGGCCGTTTTGACGGGGTACCCGCATGGCGCACTGTTGCTGTTTGCATGGCGCATTGTTGTTTTTCACATAGCACACTGTCGCTCTTCGCTTGACGGGGCGCCAATGCGAGACCGAGATATGGTCGAAACGAGCAACCATCATTTTATGATGTACAATTATGTAGATCTTTTATAAGAACATCATTAAACGTAAGACTGCAGTCTTATATTTTTTACTTCTTTCAGCATACGTGGCGCCCCCTCCCGGGTACACGGGTTTGAGACTTCAAACAGTGTGTTTGCATGTAGATCCAGCCTGCGCTCAAATGAACTACAAAAGGATTGATGGAACCTGGTACCGAGTTTGTGACATTCCGAGACTCGAATGTTCGACAGCCCGGAAATAGTTCTAGTATTATTTGAATCTTCTCCATTGTGCATTGCGCTCGCAAAGAATCGCAATACTCCCCCAAGGGAAATATTGATACATACATAGAATAGTGTGATAAGATTTGGTATTAGAAATGAAAGTTATGTCTTGTGAGTTTTCTAGAATATTGTAGTGCTTTTAATTGTGGAAAGATATATTATACAAGCGAAACTAATTATGTTATTTCATTGATTTCGATGTTTTACAAACAAAAAATACAAAATGAATCATAATACAATGCATACAATGTTCATTTATACATGTTTTTTACGTAAATGACAACATTAAATTGTGACAGATGCACTGTTTAGTACAAAAATTTCCACAAAAATCTGTTTTGAAAGCACGAAAATTTGCATCGCGTTTTCCCTGATTTCAATACTTACGCACGTACGTGTAAACTTTGACGCGTTAATCATAAATTTGATGAAATTGTTGTTTAGATTTTTAACACATTAAATGCCAACACGTTACTTGATCTCGTTGTTTTTTTACTGCCTTTAATATCTTACAGCAGGTTTGTCTGTCTAATATTCACCAGTGATGTCATAGTAGGACAATAGTGTGGAAATATGTATGTGCCCAGAATAAATAATGTTTTCAATATGATCACAATCTAAGGCCGTTATCCTCCTTAGTTGAAATTTAATACTGTTAAAGTCATATAGGATCTACCATATCCACTTAAATAAATGGATTTAAAATATACCTTACATTTCTTTGTTTCCACATTATAATCATAATAATGAGGGTTGTTTTTCGCTAAACAAATATTCACCTTCCGATTTTCAGAAATTTCAAAATCGCATTTGTTGCTAAATGTTCACGGTAAAGAAAATTTCATACGTTTAACCTTATCACATTACATAGCTACATCAATTCAAACAAGGAATATCTTTAAAAAAAAAAGAAAAAAGATAAAGGCATAGTTTGAATGCTGGTGTTTATAATATAAAACTGCTGGTGAAATAAATGAACGAACTAATGTGTTTCAGCACAGATAACAAAATGATATCAGTTTGAATCATTTTGGTGATAATACCATGCGCATAGCCAAGTTATTTTGTATGTGTATGCAGAGAAATGAAATGAGGGGTGAATGAGTTAAGTTAAGTGTTTGGACACTTTAAGTCCGTCATTTAACGATGTCCGAATAGTTACATTGTCCTGTTTTCTTGAAACGACAATCCTTGTACATCATTTAGAATGATAATTTGTGTTGACTTTACCTTATTTTGCACGCTTGGAACACGTTTACATAATGTCCGAATATGTGTTCAATAACCATACGTACATAACCATAGTCCATTGGGCAAAGCAATACCTTTCCTATGGGAAGGACTGTAAAAGAAAGAAATCAAGACCAAAAACCTGAGATCAACCTTGTATTTAAGTCGCGTTATCGTAACACGACGTTTTGGGATGATCATTGCGACAATGGGTGATGTTTTCATGACGATATGTGTAGGTAAAATACATTTATATATACAAATACAGTTGTAGTTATAAAAGTTCGATTCCAGTAAAGTAGAATTGAATTTAATATAAATGAAACTTTCAACTGTACCGGTGGTCATAACATAGCACAACATTTGTTCTAGAGCTAAGTTAAATGTTGGAATTATAACGATCATCATTATACTCAGAGAGGGATTGATTGACGAGGATTAATGTCTTTGTTCCGGTTATAGCCGAGCCTAGGGCACTCTCTGAGATAGGGGTCAGAGTTCAGAAGCTTATCTACAAGGGAACTGTTCATGTGACAACCCAGGCTTTTTTAAGTTTGATGAAATGTTTATTTACATATTTACAAGTAATATTAAATTACAAACAGAAAACCAGTTTAACTTAAAATAACATCGAAAATAGTGAATGCTTAAGTAAAAACGTATTACAAGAAAGTACAATATTATAGGATTAAACATGACATTACAAAGGAAGTTTATTTACAAGTTTATTCTCCTGGATAGAGCATAAAACACTTGTAGTACACCAATACTCGGAAAAATGTTCTGGGGGAAACGGGTAAAATCAGACTGCATACGCATAGTTACATTATTAAGAAAGTGGCAGACAAGTGAATCAGAAGTAAGAGACTTTTTGTATAATTTCCTGGAGCAACGGGTATACCAAATGGACGATAGGGATTCTGCCACCAAATACAGGACAAAAGATTTTACTTTTAGAGTAAGACTAACAGGAGCATGGAAACGCCAAAGTTCCGAATCAGTAGGGACCTTTTTATCCGAGATAGTGTGTATCCAAGAGTTCACTAACGATACTAAAGGTTGAATGAAAGAACATTCATAAAACAGGTGTGGAATGGTTTCAATACCATCACAAAACGTACATTTATTTGAAGAATCAATTCCAAATTTATGCATCCGGTAATTAACCGGTAATATATCATGAACAATTTTAAACACAACATCCCTAGAGCGGGTATCTAAAAACTTGTTGGAAACATTAAGGAAAACTCGACCGAAGTCTACTAATGGAAAAAATCTTGACGACACGTGGTGTCTTTGTTACTGAGGACAACAGCTTCGAATAAAATTCTTTCGTGGTTGACACCTCAAAATTACCATCTGAAAAATCATGTCTATATTTCTTAAACAGTTCAAAAATACAAGTATAAAAAGGAGGACACCATTCACTATGAGGAAAGTTATTATCAAATGTAAAAAAATCACGAAATTTCATGGACAGCCAATACATTGTAAAATACCTCCACTTAGCTTCAGACTGCTCACAGACAAACCTTTGACAATGTTTTAAATAAATAGATTGTAGTTTAACCTTTATATTTACAATAGCAAGTCCACCACTGGTAGGTGAGGCATAGGCTACGGAGCGCGCAAGTGGCTCCATCTTGGAATTCCACAGGAGTCTAAACAGAGCTCTTTGAAAAAGTACCAAATAATGCCTAGGCATTGTGACAATAGTACCAACATACCAAATTTTGCTGCAAGCAAGGACCTTTATAATAATCGATTTATGTGTCAAAGATAAATTTCGTGTTTTCCATAAATCCAAGTGACAACCTAGGCTTTTTTAAGTTTCATAAAATTTTATTCAATATTTACAGATAAGAACGTCATTCAATAATTGGAAAGTAATATGGAATCAACATTGTAATTATTATCAATACATAACTCCTTTAAAAAAAACATTTTAAATAAATAAATAAAGCACAAAACCATCGATGTAATTATAAAAGAAACAGATCGGATACCAGTTTACCCTCTTGGATGGAGCAAAATATATTTGTAGTACACCAGTACTCAGAGTAAATCATCTGGGGAAAACGGGAAAAATCAGATTGCATACGCATACAGATGTTGTTAAGAAAATGGCAGACAAGAGAATTAGAAGTAGGTGACTTTTGGTACAATTTCTTGGAACAACGGATAAACCAAATCGATGATAGGGATTCTGCCATTAAATACAGAACAAGAGACTTTACTTTTAGAGTGAGACCCACAGGGGCATGAAAACGCCAAAGCTCTGAATCAGTAGGGACCTTTCCATCTGAAATCTGGTGTACCCAAGAATTAACTAATGCAACTAAAGGTTGAATAAAGGAGCATTCATAAAATAAGTGCGAAATGGTTTCAAAACCATCACAAAATGTACAATTTTTCGACGCATCGACACCAAATTTGTACATGCGAAAATTAACAGGTAATATTTCATGAACAATTTTAAAAACTACATCCCTAGAGCGGGTATCCAAAAACTTGTTGCATACATTCAGAAAAACAGACTTGAAGTCAACTAATGGAAAAAGTCTAATAACACGTGGTGCCTTAACAATGCCAGACAATATTTGTAAATAAAAATCTTTAGTCGACGATGACTCAAAATCACTATCCGGAAAATCCGTTTTATACTTTTTGAACAGTTCATACATACAAGTATAAAAAGGGGGACACCACTCACTATGAGGGAAATTATTATCAAAAGAATAAAAATCACGAAACTGAATAGAGAGCCAATACATAGTAAAAAATCTCCACTTGGCTTCAGACTGTTCACAAACAAATTTTTGACAGTGCCTCAGCCGAATAGCTTGTAGTTTTACATTAATATTAACAATAGAGAGTCCACCACTAGCAGGATAACCATAAGCTACGGAGCGCGCAAGTGGCTCCGCCCTGGAATTCCACAGTAATCTAAACAGCGTTCTCTGATAAAGTGCCAAATAATGCCTAGGCATTGTGACAATAGTACCAACATACCAAATTTTACTGCACGCCAGGACCTTTATAATAATTGATTTTTGTGTCAAAGATAAATTTCGCATTTTCCATAAATCTAAGGTCCTTGAAAATTTCTTAAAAACCGGCTGCCAAATCTCGTCAGGGGTAATATTATTACCTACCAAAACCCCACAAATTTTATGCTTCTCTATCCAGCTTATGCCAAAAGGATGATCAGAACGAGATTTCCACTTCACCAACCAAATTCCCTTACATTTTAGCCTATTCAATTTAGCCCCTGACGCCTTGCCATACAAATCACACCAGAAGAATAGTTTTTGAATAGATGAATGGGTGCAGCAAATGCCAGTACTATCGTCAGCATAAAGGGAAATTTTTGTAGACTCAGCGGAACCCGGAAGTTTAATACCAATAATGTCGTGGTCATCACGAACTTTTTTTAGCGAAGGGTTCCAAAACCAAAATGTACAAAAGGGGAGACAAACTACAGCCTTGTCACGAGTGATGGAAAAAGGTTCAGAGATAAACCCATTAACAATAACAGAGGAAACTACCCCATTGTATAGAATACTTACCCATTTGATGAAATCAGGGCCAAAATTAAATGCATTTAGAACCTTAAATAAAAACTTATAATTTACTCTGTCAAACGCTTTCTCTTGGTCTAGAGATATAAATGAGCACGTCAAGTCTTTCTGATTAACATAATCAACAATATTACGTAATAAATGGCAGTTATCAAAAATAGACCTTCCTTTAACAGCACAAGTCTGATCAATACCGACCAGCCTGTCTATAACCTTACTTAATCTATTAGTTATAACCTTCGATAAAATTTTAACCCAGGCAAGCCAGGAAAACCAAACTTGGTCTCGTTTGGAGACGTTAATCCCACTATTTAGCAGCCTTCATATATAAGGCAAAACATTCGTGACAGCGTTGGTGTGCAAACCTAATGATTTAAAAATACATTAATTTACTAATTTCATTGAATATCAGACAAAGGGTACATATATAATATCAAAATCTGTACATTTGAAAATTAGATTTCTGTGTCTATCTGCGTTCAGAAAGCTGTGTTTCATTATATTCAATAACATTCTTAAGCATACGTATAGTAACGTTCACCTAACGTTTGAAAGCAAAAGATTTCCTTAAAAGTATTGATTCATTTCTGCATCTTACCAACTGGCATGTAGTGAGGAAAATTCCAATAGTGAATTTTGTACTCTATGCGCATATATAACTCCGGACCTGTTCTTTTGGTTAATGTTTTATACTTCATTTTAAGATTAACAGTAACACATATGTAAATCAGACTTCACCCTGGTTTCCGGTTGTAAGTAGTCCTTTATAGGAATGGCACCAAAGAGAGGATGGTGGGCTAGATCAGACCCCAGAAAAAATTTAAATGTTTCTATGCCCAAATTTTAAATCATTTTTAAATGAGCAATTTAAATATGTAAATGAGATATTATCTCCAATTTTCACTATTCGCTCATTCACTACATGTACGTTTAACAATAGATGATATCGGCGCTTATTCTACTTTCTTAATTGAGGAAGTATCAGATTATTTTTGCTACAAGTTTCATGCAATGTGCCGAAATACACACACACACACACACACACATAAAAAATTATTTGAAAAAAAAGTTTTTCTCGTTGTATATAATTGTTATAATTTACATCATAACTTACATGTATTCAGCTTGCATTTAATCTTAACTTTGTTCCGTTTTTAACTGCATATCTGCATTTTGCATTTACCGCTACATTGACCAATCACATACTTCATCTTGACCAGTAACGCCACCTGTCGCGTCATTTCCGGGGACAAAAGAATATTATACGGCTATGCCGAAAAAAAAAACTGAGAGTCATCAGTTAATTTATTACTGTAAACAATATATAGATTACATAAACAACATTACAATATCCAAGTGTGCATCACATTAAAGGACGAACTCGTTTGTTTATATTTACTTCGTCATGTAGCGAACTCTGTTGTTTACAAACATGCATGCTTTTTATAATCAGCTTTAATACACAATATGGAAATTGTTTTTGGTGAGAGCGTGTCACTTTTTAACAAAAGAATGAAACACACGTAAAAGCGTTGAGATTCAATAACATCTCATCCAAATGAACGATAATACATTTCGCAAAAGTTGTGGATTTCAAATTTTTTATATAACGCATTCAAGCTGACAAATGACCTGGACTAGGTGTGCAAGCGTCTAGTCGTGCCGACTGGTGTGTACGTCACAGCTGTACCGCAGTATACGTTTGCAAGGAGCAGTGTGCAACTATCAGATGATATAGATTAAAATTATACAAAACAAATATCATTTACCAGATATATAAAAATGATTAAAAATGCACATTAAAAAAAAAACCAATTATTATCATGCAGGATCGTAAAACGTGTTTGCCATATCATGTAGTTTTTGATGCATAATGCACCTGTCTGACCTTTTCACTTGTGTTTAATGGAAAGTTTTGAATTCCATATTCTCCTATTAAAAATCACCATATCTGTTTAGTGAAAAAAATATAAGATAATTGTGATCATTTGTTTTATAAAAGCACCCAATTATAAAGATAGTGACATTTAAGTAAAAACAAGTTTTTTGGGAAAACCCCTAAAGGTGATTGATTTTTTTGTTACGTAATTATCCACGTAACATACATCGGCCAATAAAACGGGTGATATTTACTCATCCGACATTCCCAATTTCAATATTCCAACGTTTTTTCTTAGTAATGTTCTCATTTGAAATTTGTAAAAAAATTTACATAATTTGAATTTCATTTGAGTGAGGGCATAAGAAGCAGAATACTATAAGCATGGAATTTCTGTTTTATAAAAATAGAATTTTATTGGAAAGTGGTTAGTTACTGATTCTAAATATTTTCCTTCTGTCCCATAACTATGCATGTGGATATATTTTCGTTCACCAGAGATAATCGTACGAAAATATATTGATATGTACTATTTATTTGGCAAAATTTATTTTGATATTTTAACTTTTTAATGTATAACAATAGCTTATGTAATATGAGAGTCCACTACAGAACACACAACATCTACAACATTCTTATTTGCGGACGATACCAAGATAAACAGGAATATCAAATGTGAAAATGATAAGGAATTACTTCAAAAAATTATAAATATACTAAACTCTCGGTCTGATATATGGCTGGTAAAGTTCCATACACAAAATTGCAAAGTACTTTCAATCAATGGCAACAACATGAGGAGTTACTTCATGGAAGGATCTGGTGAGGAGAAGATCGACCTGGAAAATATGTCATAGGAAAAAGACATCGGTGTGCTAGTAGTCCGAGATCTTACTTTCGCCGCTCACATTCAACAAGCAGTAAATAAAGCGAATAGTATACTTGGGCTTATTCGCAGATCGTTCGTGTACTTAGATCAGACAACATTCAAGCAGTTATTCGGGGCTTTGGTTAGACCACATATCGTGAATACGGTGCTATTGTATGATGCCCCTATAAAAAAAAAGATATCGCAACATTGGAAAATATGCAAAGAAGAGAGAAGTTAATTCCAGGATTAAAGGAGTTACCATACAGCGAGAGACTAAAAAAACTAGGACTCTCAACGTTGGCTTATCGGCGATTAAGAAGGGACATCATAAATGTTTTAAAAATTATATACAAGGAACACGACCACAGGGTCACAAATGGAATTTTTGAAACAGAAAGAAATCAAACCGAACAAGAGGACATACATTGAAGATTAAGAAAAAATACTGCAAGAGCGAGGTCAGAAACATTAATTCAGTTTTAGAATCGTGGACATCTAGAACAGTCTTCCCGAACGTGTTGTTGTTTCTACCACGATAAAAGACTTTGCAATCAACCATGATAAATACTGGAAGGACCTTGAACTAAAATACAACCATTTGGCGGGTTATAACACAATATCCAGAAGAGACACTGACATTTTAAACCAATAATTGAGATATGGATATAGAGGCATATTGCCTGCATCCATTATTTATCATATATCATATTTCACAATAATACACTCATGTCAATAGAAATAAGTATCTATGTTCCTTGGGAGTATTGGCTGGATTAAATTTGAGGAATGATCAGTCTCTCATGTACAGCTAACACTTAATTATTATGCGTAATTACTTACTATATATTATATGTTTATAAAGTAAACCAATTTATGTCATACAGCTATGCAGACAGAAGGTAAAACCTGAAACCGATTGTCGCTGTATAGGCTTACATCATTTCGGGATGGGATTTTATATTTGAAAAATCATAATCAACTCCCCTCATGATATGCTAAAATATTACCACTTTCAAAGGATGGCAAGAAATACTTTTATTTAATGGAATTTAAGCAACAAACACATCTAATATTAGGTTGAACCATGCTTTGTTCATTAATCTACATATATATTAATTAATGAATTCATAAGTAAATGTTATGATTAGCTTGCATTGATTTTATAGAAGCAGTACAATGGTTCAATTAATGCTCATGTGAATTACAATGTGCATGGCTTTCAAAATGAAGCCGAAAGCTTATGTTTCTGTTAATCAAATTCTATATCACATGTATGTGTAACATTCGAGATCCACAAACAATAACGTATCTGATTATTGTTAAAGATATATTGCAATGCGCGATATAATATATAATTATTATATAATATTTTAATATTTATATATTAATATATAATTATTAATTATATGATTACCCATTAATAGTCCAGTTTTGTACAGAACATCCAAAATTCATTTATTTACCAAATAATTCAGTAATGACATTAGAAGTTGACGCTATCACGATTTTTTTCTAATACTTTTCTGATTGAAAATACATATTTCCATTGGCGATATGGAACTTGAATATCAGCGAAACATGGAGAAAAAGGTTAAAAATTGATCAATAGCAGATGGGAGATATTTATGGGTGAATTTCCTAAATTTGATCCTTGGTACGTCATAGAATGTTTCTAGTAATGTGATGGGAATTCAAGATAGTCTATTACAATGTACATAGCAATATACATAATGTATAGGCCTTGGGTGATATTGATGTGGTATTTATAACAGATGTTAGAATCTAACGACGAAGTAATTGAGTTTTGCATTATGAGAATTCTTATTTTAGCGGTTTGCAAGCGTTTTTTGGTTTGGACGAAGGAAAAATTCACCCTGCTTCTGAAGTCACAGGAACTTTTCCCGACATATGCGGAGAGGTTTTCTTTAATGTCATTTTTAGATAACTCAGGCACCTTTCTTGTGTATTCTGCTTCATTGGAGTTTTTTTATAAGTGAATAACACCCAAGGAGGTTAAAATGAACAAAAATTATAAAAAAAAAAAAAAAAAAAAAAGCGAAAAAAAACCAACAAACAAACAAACAAAACAAACAAAACCCCAAAAAACAATAACAAACACACAAAAAAAAAAAAAATAGGAAATCCCCGAGATTACACTTACGGATTTGTTAATATAAGTCATCTGGAAAGATATTGGATTCTGGGTAATAGGTGATGATGTTAAACGAAGTCATTACAGGAGAACTCTAGTACCACAACCTGAAGTAGGAGGATCTAGGACACGAATAGTACATAAGTACCAGAATATGTGATGACTATAACTTCCACTTGTGTGTCATTGTGGGTTTTTTTCTGGTCAACTTGTCTGACAAGGATCCGGTTTATCGCTAATTATGCTCAAAATATTTTTTTATAGGCGTTGTTGAAATATAGGACACGTACAGCTATAATTCGTCATCAGGGTGGCAAAGGTGAGAATAATTCAATTAGTACACCAGCACCGTAATTTTTGAGTGGGATTCTATGAAGAAGAAGAACAAAGCGCATAAATACAACACTATGTGATATAGAGATTTATTATATTTTTACCTGTGAAATATCGAAAAATATTCATTTCTTTAAAAGTGAAATTTTGACTAGTGAAAAATATCGCTTTTTCTGATTTGACCTATCAAAAAACTGCTTACAAGCGACAATAGGAAAATAAAAACTGACCCGGTATGTTTTGCTATAAAACGTAATAAACTGAAAAATCTAACCGTATCTTCCGTAATACCAAATATATTTCAGGAGTGTGGCTAAATTTTTGAAATTTTTCACTCGTGCGCATATTAGCCTAACATGTGAAATGTATTACTGAAGATACTGTTAGATATCCTCTATTTCACCGTTATGAAGAAAGAAATATGAACCAAGAATTATAGAATAATAATAATCAAATGTCCTAACAGTATTATCATATTGATTTTACATGTGTTTTGGCCCATAAAGATTTTCCTGGCTTCCTTTCTGGTTTTCCAATACATTGTATATTGGTCACTAGCATCAATGTATGATGTAGTTCTATGTACACATTACTAAATTCATAGATATCTCCATCATTCTGTTTTACTGTATGTACCCATTACTAAATTCATAGATATATCCATAATTTGGTATTAACTGTATGCACCCATTATTGAATTCATAGATACAAAATACATATCCATCATTCGGTTTTTACTCTATGCACCCATTACTAAATTCATAGATATATCCATCATTTGGTATATGGGTCAAAGAAGTAATTTGGTTTTTACTGTGTGTACCATTACTAAATTCATAGATTTATCCATCATTTGGTATATATAGATATACCATAATTTGGTTTTTACTGTGTGTACCATTACTAAATTCATAGATTTATCCATCATTCGGTATTTACTATATGTATCCATTACTAAATTCATAGCTTAAAATGTTATTCATGATCATGTGTGTAATTTTGTACAATGTGAGAAGATATGTACACTCAATGTTGAGTTAATTGAAAGCAATGCATTCTTCAGAATCGAGCGTTTTAACTGACCAATAAAATTATATATTATGGTACATTATAACTTAATCGAATATTCATATCATCATTACAGAAACTGGGTGCATTGCTAGCCCTTTGTGGACTGTTATCATACTTCATGTATATCGAATACAAATAAAATAAATGGGTATTCTTAATATCGTATTATAAACATCAAATATAACTTTGATGTATAACAAACTTGAGAATTAGAACCTTTCAATAGGAATTTATTAAAATCAAATTACTCATCACGGATTTGGTTATTGTCCGATGGTATTTTGAGCATTATCTTATGTAAAAACCTAAATGACCAGTACATCGTGTAATAAGGCATAAAGTTATTTTTTTTCACTGAAGCGTGATTGAGATTGACCAGCAAACTTCCGTTAGTAAGCGTTAGAAATATTACAATATCGCATATGGCTTCAGGAGTGGACATAATACCTACAACTTTACCCAAATTAGGAACATACTCCAAATAACTACAAACCGCCAAATGACCGGCGTGACGTAGTTGTTTGGGTCAAATTAGTTCAAGCTACACCTCCACAAACTGAACTTGAGAATTGAAAACATCTAAAATATTCATGGAAAAATACGGTAGATATAAAACTATCCCAGCTTCGAGATAAACGTTTTTTTTTTATTACGACATCATCAAATGTTATTTGCATTTTTGTTCATTTAACAACAGATGTATATAATAATATTTACATGCACATTTGTTTGTACCGTAACCTAAATACCTACTGACGTGCGCGGTGATCTTTGACCTTGAAGCCTGACTGACAGACTGATTCACCTCCACCGACGCAGTCATCACACAGGTGAAAAGGATACGCCTGACTGACCACATTATCATACTACAAAGGTAATTGTATATAAATACGGCATGAACAGACTAACGGTACATCACTTCACTACAATCAGTTGTCTCTACAATACACACCTCCAGTATAACGATGGCCTGTGGCAGAGTTCTCTTAGCTTCATTGATGGTCTTTATTCTCATCTGCAGTTCAGTTGACGGTAAGTAACACAGACATTGTTTCACCTGTTTTTACATTTCTTTTGTTTACGTTATTTAAATATTAAGAGTTTCTCCTGTTTCAAATCTGACCCAATGAACCTTATTTTTTAATAAGAGCTTGATATATTTTTTGAATATTTATATTAATCTAGTTGACAACTTTACGCAAAATTGTGATTATCCTCTTTTCAATGCTCAAAATATTCTTAAATTCACTTTCTGTTTGCCATACTAACATTCACTTTGTGGCAGCTTATGCATCAAATTTCTGATGTAATTTTAAAAAGGTTGTTTCAAAGTAACAAAAAAAAAATCTCTTTACGCCAATTTGATTTATTCTCGATAATTCTTGAATATTGCTAATCATAGCTGTAAACAATAGTTATAGAAATTTATGTATCCCCTTTTTCTGTTATAGGCTACCCCTACCTGGTGTTGAGGAATCAATACCTTATGCGTGGCTGTCCCTTAATAGACGACTGTGAAGGGGAGTACATCACCTCCTCGTGCAGATTTCACCCAATTATCACGTTAGAAGATGGAACCATGTGTCGAGATTGTCCTATCAATGTATGCTCCGATTAACTTCCTCTTCAACGCACGTCTTCTGAAGGTGAGCTCTTGATTCTATTGGCGTCATACAATTCTTTCAAGTCTGGGTCCTAAGATTCTCTCTTGGTCCTAAGATTCTCTCTGGGTCCTAAGATTCTATCTTGGTCCTAAGATTCTATATGGGTCCTAAGATTCTCTCTGGGTCCTAAGATTCTCTCTGGGTCCTAAGATTCTCTCTGGGTCCTAGGATTCTATCTGGGTCCTAAGATTCTCTCTGGGTCCTAAGATTCTCTCTGGGTCCTAGGATTCTATCTGGGTCCTAAGATTCTCTCTGGGTCCTAAGATTCTATCTGGGTCATAAGATTCTATCTGGGTCCTAATATTATATCTTGGTCCTAAGATTCTATATGGGTCCTAAGATTCTCTCTGGGTCCTAGGATTCTATCTGGGTCATAAGATTCTATCTGGATCCTAAGATTCTATATGGGTCCTAAGATTCTATCTGGGTCCTAAGATTCTCTCTGGGTCCTAGGATTCTATCTGGGTCCTAAGATTCTCTCTGGGTCCTAAGATTCTCTCTGGGTCCTAAGATTCTCTCTTGGTCCTAAGATTCTATCTGGGTCCTAAGATTCTATCTGGATCCTAAGATTCTATATGGGTCCTAAGATTCTCTCTGGGCCCTAAGATTCTATCTGGGTCCTAAGATTCTATCTGGATCCTAAGATTCTCTCTGGGCCCTAAGATTCTCTCTTGGTCCTAAGATTCTATCTGGGTCCTAAGATTCTATCTGGATCCTAAGATTCTATATGGGTCCTAAGATTCTCTCTTGGTCCTAAGATTCTCTCTTGGTCCTAAGATTCTCTCTGGGTCCTAAGATTCTATCTGGATCCTAAGATTCTATATGGGTCCTAAGATTCTATCTGGGTCCTAAGATTCTATCTGGGTCCTAGGATTCTATCTGGGTCCTAGGATTCTATCTGGGTCCTAAGATTCTCTCTGGGCCCTAAGATTCTATCTGGGTCCTAAGATTCTATCTGGGTCCTAAGATTCTCTCTGGGCCCTAAGATTCTCTCTTGGTCCTAAGATTCTATCTGGGTCCTAAGATTCTATCTGGATCCTAAGATTCTATATGGGTCCTAAGATTCTCTCTTGGTCCTAAGATTCTCTCTTGGTCCTAAGATTCTCTCTGGGTCCTAAGATTCTATCTGGATCCTAAGATTCTATATGGGTCCTAAGATTCTATCTGGGTCCTAAGATTCTATCTGGGTCCTAGGATTCTATCTGGGTCCTAGGATTCTATCTGGGTCCTAGGATTCTATCTGGGTCCTAGGATTCTATCTGGGTCCTAATATTATATCTTGGTCCTAAGATTCTATCTGGGTCCTAAGATTCTATATGGGTCCTAAGTTTATATCCTATTTTATTCCAGTGATTAATTTAGAGCTAGTTTGACTAACGTTCCATTACTTGAAATATTCCACGGCAAAACATCATAGAAACTAAGGACAAAATCTTCAGGAACATTCCCTAGGTTCTGCAATGCTTTCCAATGAAAAAAACAAACAAAAACAAAAACAAACAAACAAACAAACAACAAAAACACCGAAATAACTCAAGTTAAAGTATTTTGATGAAACTGGCCCCAGGAATCTGACGGATACCATATAAGAACGATCACCTGTTAGTGTATTCAGCCATTTGCATAGAAAATATTTATTTTTCAATTGAATGGAAAATGTCGATGTAATCATTCATCATTGTTTTCAACTATCTATTTATCGATAGTGTTTTAAAGACTCCGAACGAACTGCTTAATTTCATAACGTTACCAGTCTAATGGAACGACATATTGACTTCAACATCGTATATAGTCAAACAGTGATATACTCAAACAGAGGGAGTCCTTCATTATCGGTGAATCCAGTCGTTATAACTAAAGATATCGCGAGTTGTGTCTAAATCAAAAATACATATCAAATGTATATACATGTATCTTATTTTACATTTTAAGAAGATTCCATATATAACATATGACATGACCTGTATTTCCTTTTCTTATCGTAGGACGGATTGAAATCTCGGAAGGATATCTAAAAGTCGCCGAATTGTGTTGATGTTGGAGACAGGGATATACTAAAACAGTACCTCACGTGTCATGAACGTGCAGGCACATGTGGATCGAAGAATTCCGTACAACGTCTGTATGCTTATTGCATGCCCTGTTGATTCTACAAACCGCTTTTCTTTATGATAATGAATTCAAAAACGCATTTATACATAATTTTTTTTAAAAATCATCGTCATTGCTGAATGTCTTTTTAAGCATGTTTTTTAATTCTAAGTGCGCATATATATCATCTATATGGCGTTTTAGGCCTAGTCAAAAGTGTTCAACAATATAACACATTGATATGTAGTATTAACTTCGTGTTTTATAGAGTTGCTTTAAGGCAATAGTTACTATGATTCAGATGTTCATCATCTTATATCAAATCTTCAAAGTTTTATGTGATGCAAGTCATCAATATTTGAAGATTGTCATCAATCTATGTGATGCAGGTCATCAATATGTGAAGATTGTCATCAATATATGTGATGCAGATCATCAATATATGTGATGTTTTTCATAAATTTATGTTATACGGTCATCAATTTTTGTGATGCGGGTCATCAATATGTGAAGATTGTCATCAATATATGTGATACAGATCATCAATATATGTGATATTTTTCATCAATTTTTGTGATGCGGGTCATCAATATGTGAAGATTGTCATCAATATATGTGATGCAGATCATCAATATACAATGTATGTGATGTTTTTCATAAATTTATGTTATATCGGTCATCAATTTTTGTGATGCGGGTCATCAATATGTGTTGCAGGCCATCACCTACATTATGTCTTCTTTTTTTTAATATTTCTATGTATTGCTGGGCATTACAGTTTTATATATACTTTCAATACTTTGTAATAAAATTGTAAAATACATATTTGCGTGATTATCATTTTTTAATTACAACTTATCATTCTGGTATATCAGCTGATGAATATATCGCAGTCAACTCCCCGATACCATATCTCATTAACGTAGCTATAGCAGTCAATAGAAACATAAAAAAAAGTATAATTTAATAATTAACACAACGAACAATTGGCACATTTCCTCAGAAGACCACCGATAGCCAAGACGCATAAGGAAAGACTTGACCAATTTAACAAACATGAAAATAAAATACAAATATATTGCGGATCTTGAAATCAAACACCCTCACAGGTACGCCAAATCGAGAATGATCAACAGCTCGACAGCTCAAATGACTATCACCGCATTCCTATCTAAGCAACAATCTGTAATGAAAACAATAATGAATAATAAAAAGGTTTAATGCATCATCATCATCATCATCATCATCACTTATACATACCTAGCGAGGAACTGGGTACCAGTAATTAAATTGCCGCTGGACACAAAGTGGAAGTAGAACCAGGTGCTTCTCCTCAATATGCTGACAGAATTTTCTCTGCCATTTCAAATTATCCTGGGACAACTCTTTTTTCAGCACTGCGGACAACACCAGTCCATAGTTGAACAATTCCATGACGTTTGATCGAAATTTGCATTGTCCTTTTTGCGAGAAGTGGCATCTTCACCGTTTTCGCTGCCAATTTCATCACCCTTGACACGCTACATCGTACAGTTTATCGTAATCAATTTCATATGCCAATTAAAACACGCCCTGAAATGGAAATTTCCTGTCAATCAAAATGGCTGAAGATTTTTTGATTCTTGTTATAAGCATGCGCGGTTTGCGAAATTTCGTTTCAAATAGTGTCGTCTGCAAAAACAGGCAGCCATATTAAAATTTTTAGAAATGACGAAGTTTGGCAGTGAAGAGAGACAAAGCTAGCTCACTGAAAATACCCAACAACATTGTGATGACGGAAAAAAACGTACAGGTATAAATATTGTATCAAAACTCGCAATTTAATGAAGAATTTGATCATGGGAAAATGTTTTGTTCAAAACGACTCAAAAAAGACAAAAAAAAAACAAACAAAAAAACAACAACTAATATTCGAGAAAAATGCGTGCATGAAAGCATTGTGATCACAATGATTTTTTCCATTGTTATAAGAGTAAAAAATGCCCTGTGATGAATTGGTTTTGGTAAACGGTTTCATGCAATGAATGTAGAAAATGGTACGGTCCTGCTAATCGATCAGCATTGAGTCTCTAAGGTTTCACTTCATACTGGGTATTCAGTGTAAATGTCATATTTCCTTTGCGTAAATGATTTCCATTGTTCCTTTCTTAATTTTTTTATTACTTGTTTATAACACAATTTATTGAAATGCTGCTTTGACAAGAACTTGAAACAAGTAGATTGGTTGAAAGTATAAATTTACATTAGGTGGCCCGACGGACTACTGGCCTAAACCATCGTGGTGGTCCTTCTAATATTTTGGTGGTTTTGGGCCAATGGACCACCGCTAGTGTCGAACCTAGGACTACAGATCACATGTACTTGCAGACAGGAATATGCTTTTCTATTAAATCGTTTTATAGCAATCAGATGCTTAATTTTAAAAGTATATGAGATTAACAAGCTACGCAGTGACATAAGAAATAAAATGACTCTTGGAATTAATCATCTATGTAATTGCTATAGAATGATTAATTCTCTTCTTACTCACCATATTAAATGAAAAACCACACTCCTGTCCACAAGTACCTGTGTTATAGATTGGCTATTTCTCGCGAATTTTAATGCAATGCTGTTTCAAGAAGAGGCGGGTAAAATGGCCTATGTCGGAATAACGATTTCGTAAGTATGATACTGTTCAAATTATTATTAGTTCCATTTTGTTTATGTTTAGTCGTCAAATTACATCTGTAATTATAAAGGTTTTAATAAAGTTGGATTGAATTAAATCGTTTTTGTTTTTGGTTTTGTGTGTGTTTGTGTTTATTTATCTATAAAATAAAACTGAAGATATAGATCTAAGAAAATGCGAGTTGAACTGGAAACCAAATCGAAGTCGTTAGAGTGTAGAGTGGTAATACGCCTAAAATAAAATGAAATATTTTAGAAGACTTATCCTGCCAAAATAAAATAAAAACATTTGGGTTCGCATTAAATGGCGATGTCTTTTTACAATAAGAATGCATGTCTTGTGATTCAGAAATAAATACAATTCAATCAATTCAATTTATTTCCAACTGCTACATAGCATATAGGATTTCAAGATAATATGTATCATATAACAATTCATGCATACAAAATGGCGGAGAACACAGCCGAATTTATTCTGAATAATACTGAACCACACAAAAATTATAAAATACAGGTGACATGTCTATAGTATGCTAATTACACTCTGACTTTGTCGGCATAATATAAATATCTGGCTAACTTACGAATTTCGCCAATATCATTGACACACAGTAATTGGATAAGTTTATACATTGACGGTTTGATGTATTTTAATCATGAACACTTGTGCATACTAGAATAAAAGGATACTCTTCTTCAATATCTTGTTGATATTTAGTACAAAGTCTTTGTTCTCTCGGTAAGTGAACATATATCTACCTGTTTCGATAGATAAATCATGAGCAGACAGACGTAATTTCGTGAAACAGGATCTTTATTTTACAGGTATATACTTTGTCAAATAAAACTGCAAAGTAACAGAATTATCATGACAAATATTAACTGAAAGATGTAATACCGACATCTTGCAGAAACGATGTCTCCGGATTGACGAGGTTCTAGCAGATGTTACCATGACACCTGCATTGTATGTGTAACAGAAAATATAATTACACTTGTAATTAAACGAAAACACAGGGAATTGGCATAATTTACTATCCCATGGTCCAGGTAAATACATGTTTGGACCATAGATTTGGGGTTTGTATAAGCTACCAATTGAAAACAAGGTTCGCTTACATATGTGTTGATGATCAAATATACATGGTTCAAAACTAATTAATGTTAAGGAGAATAAGAGCAATGCAGGAAGAATCACCTGACCGGGATGAAAACGTGGGTTTTTAAGGAACCCTTCTCCAACATTAACAAGGTAAAAACTAGCTCCACTCTGGACGACGGACGGTCAATTTCTGACAGATGGTTGTCCGAGAGTAGTGTATGCAGGATATGAATATTCGTTTTAGGTAAAAACAGTCAAGTTAAGGAAAATATTCCATATGTTATCTTACTCTAAATATGGACACTGGCACTTGGAGACAAATGGAGTCGGCAAAACCCTTCCACTGGCAGCAGGAGACACTAGAAGTCGCGCCAACCGATCCGCTGGCTCCCATAGGCACAAGAAATCGGCACAATACCCTGGTACTCAACGTAATATACGCTTATGTACGATTTTTAGAATCTTTAGGAAGCCATATTAACGAGAAGACCTTGTAATCAGTCATACTAACGAGAAGAGCATGTCATCCGTCTTAAATTCTCGTCTCTCATAATAACGGAAGGGTTTGTCAGCAGTCATAACTTAACGAGATCGACGGCTACGCGTCAGTCATACTAAAGAGGACTTCTCGTCAGTCATACTAAAGAGGACTTCTTGTCAGTCATACTAAAGAGGACTTCTCGTCAGTTATACTAAAGAGGACTTCTCGTCAGTCATAATAAAGAGGACTTCTCGTCAGTCATACTAAAGAGGACTTCTCGTCAGTCATACTAAAGAGAAGGACTTCTTGTCAGTCATACTAAAGAGAAGGACTTCTCGTCAGTCATACTAAAGAGAAGGACTTCTTGTCAGTCATACTAAAGAGAAGGGATTCTCGTCAGTCATACTAAAGAGAAGGACTTCTCGTCAGTCATACTAAGACAAGGACTTCTCGTCAGTCATACTAAAGAGAAGGACTTCTTGTCAGTCATACTAAAGAGAAGGACTTCTCGTCAGTCATACTAAGACAAGGACTTCTCGTCAGTCATACTAAAGAGAAGGACTTCTTGTCAGTCATACTAAAGAGAAGGACTTCTCGTCAGTCATACTAAAGAGAAGGACTTCTCGTCAGTTATATTTAAGAGAAGGACTTCTCGTCAGTCATACTAAAGAGAAGGACTTTTCGTCAGCCATACTAAAGAGAAAGACTTCTCGTCAGTCATACTAAAGAGAAGGACTTCTTGTCAGTCATACTAAGGAGAAGGACTTCTCGTCAGTCATACTAAAGAGAAGGACTTCTCGTCAGTCATACTAAAGAGGAGGGATTCTCGTCAGTCATACTAAAGAGAAGGACTTCTCGTCAGTCATACTAAGACAAGGACTTCTCGTCAGTCATACTAAAGAGGAGGGATTCTCGTCAGTCATACTAAAGAGAAGGACTTCTCGTCAGTCA
Source organism: Pecten maximus (assembly GCF_902652985.1). Taxonomy (NCBI): domain Eukaryota; kingdom Metazoa; phylum Mollusca; class Bivalvia; order Pectinida; family Pectinidae; genus Pecten; species Pecten maximus. The sequence continues at coordinate 22,488,475 of NC_047024.1, read as the reverse complement.
TACTAAAGAGGAGGGATTCTCGTCAGTCATACTAAAGAGAAGGACTTCTCGTCAGTCATACTAAGACAAGGACTTCTCGTCAGTCATACTAAAGAGAAGGACTTCTCGTCAGTCATACTAAAGAGAAGGACTTCTCGTCAGTCATACTAAAGAGAAGGACTTCTCGTCAGTCTAACTAAATAGAAGGACTTCTCGTCAGTCATTCTAAAGAGGCGGACTTCTCGTCAGTCATACTAAAGAGAAGGACTTCTCGTCAGTCATACTAAAGAGAAGGACTTCTCGTCAGTCATACTAAAGAGAAGGACTTCTCGTCAGTCATACTAAAGAGGAGGGATTCTCGTCAGTCATACTAAAGAGAAGGACTTCTCGTCAGTCATACTAAAGAGGAGGGATTCTCGTCAGTCATACTAAAGAGAAGGACTTCTCGTCAGTCATACTAAGACAAGGACTTCTCGTCAGTCATACTAAAGAGAAGGACTTCTCGTCAGTCATACTAAGACAAGGACTTCTTGTCAGTCATACTAAAGAGAAGGACTTCTCGTCAGTCATACTAAAGAGAAGGACTTCTCGTCAGTCATACTAAAGAGGAGGGATTCTCGTCAGTCATACTAAAGAGAAGGACTTCTCGTCAGTCATACTAAGACAAGGACTTCTCGTCAGTCATACTAAAGAGAAGGACTTCTCGTCAGTCATAATAAAGAGAAGGACTTCTCGTCAGTCATACTAAAGAGAAGGACTTCTCGTCAGTCTAACTAAATAGAAGGACTTCTCGTCAGTCATTCTAAAGAGGCGGACTTCTCGTCAGTCATACTAAAGAGAAGGACTTCTCGTCAGTCATACTAAAGAGAAGGACTTCTCGTCAGTCATACTAAAGAGAAGGACTTCTCGTCAGTCATACTAAAGAGAAGGGATTCTCGTCAGTCATACTAAAGAGGACTTCTCGTCAGTCATAATAAAGAGGACTTCTCGTCAGTCATACTAAAGAGAAGGACTTCTCGTCAGTCATACTAAAGAGAAGGACTTCTCGTCAGTCATACTAAAGAGAAGGACTTCTCGTCAGTCATACTAAAGAGAAGGACTTCTCGTCAGTCATACTAAAGAGAAGGACTTCTCGTCAGTCATACTAAAGAGAAGGACTTCTCGTCAGTCATACTAAAGAGAAGGACTTCTCGTCAGTCATACTAAAGAGAAGGACTTCTCGTCAGTCATACTAAAGAGAAGGACTTCTCGTCAGTCATACTAAAGAGAAGGACTTCTCATCAGTCATACTAAAGAGGACTTCTCGTCAGCCATACTAAAGAGGACTTCTTGTCAGTCATACTAAGGAGAAGGACTTCTCGTCAGTCATACTAAAGAGAAGGACTTCTCGTCAGTTATATTTAAGAGAAGGACTTCTCGTCAGTCATACTAAAGAGAAGGACTTCTCGTCAGCCATACTAAAGAGAAAGACTTCTCGTCAGTCATTTAAGAGGACTTCTCATCAGTCATACTAAAGAGGACTTCTCGTCAGTCATACTAAAGATAAAGACTTCTCGTCAGTCATTTAAGAGGACTTCTCGTCAGTTATATTTAAGAGAAGGACTTCTCGTCAGCCATACTAAAGAGAAAGACTTCTCGTCAGTCATTTAAGAGGACTTCTCGTCAGTTATATTTAAGAGAAGGACTTCTCGTCAGTCATACTAAAGAGAAGGACTTCTCGTCAGTCATACAAAAGAGAAGGACTTCTCGTCAGTCATACTAAAGAGAAGGGCTTCTCGTCAGTCATAATAAAGAGGACTTCTCGTCAGTTATATTTAAGAGGACTTCTCGTCAGTCATACTAAAGAGAAGGACTTCTCGTCAGTCATACAAAAGAGAAGGACTTCTCGTCAGTCATACTAAAGAGAAGGACTTTTCGTCAGTCATACTAAAGAGAAAGACTTCTCGTCAGTCATACTAAATAGAAGGACTCCCGTCAGTCATTCTAAAGAGAAGGACTTCTTGTCAGTCATACTAGCAGGCTTCGAGGTTTTGAAGTAGGTAAAGGTAATTTCAACAAACCTTGTGATTTACTCCAGCGTCTTATAGGTTTAATATGAAGTTTAAAGATCATAATAAATCTACTCTTATGACCTTTCCAAGTAAGTAAATACCATACAATTGATCTGGGTAGCCCAATACCCCAGCATTATAATCGCCCAATGTCATGACCGCTTAGTAATTGAAAATTGTTGATTTTTTTTTTACCAAATTCGACCCTTGTGACCTTGACAGTAACTCAAGGTAGACATTCACTTTAAATAAACGTGATAGCTCTTCATCCGAGCATGGGAATAGTCCAATTCATTGCCTTTGGGTACTTTTATCTACTGAAAAGAATTTTTTTTTCTTTGTTCAAATGGAAAAGTTGACAATACCAGATGGATGTTTTGCACCATGGCAGAAGCTCACTTGTCCTTCAAGCAGGTGAGCTGAGAGAGTTAAGTTAGGTAAAACAACACAAAATATCATTTCTAGTGGAATGTGACATTTTATTGACAATGGTATAACAAGAATAAACATCAATCAATGATAACTAGGGGGCCAACCCCTCGTGTAGTCGTATCACAGTGAAACACTCAACATATCTAAAACAGTGGCAAAACAACTGTATAATGATAAAAAACCATGGATAATGTGACATTGGATGGAACAACTGAAGCAGAAAATGAAAAGAAACAAATCTTGGCATGATGCTTCTTCTTGTTTTGTTTTTTTCCCGCAATTTTCGATAGTACAAACAATATTCACAGAGCATTCATACAACTGAAATGATTAGAATTTCAGTTGTGACAATAAGCAAAATCAATGCATCAAAAAAACTTACACATTTTACAGGCAAAGTTTACCTATGTATTGTTAGATGAAACCATAACAACAGCAAAAGTAAGTAACTCGTTGGACAATGGAACATATGTTTTAACTTTAACTTCACATACAAACCTAGCAAAGATCATTCCTATACTAGCACATTTTGGGCCATATTTCAAATGCTAAACAGAACTTTTCTGTCGGTCAATTTTTTTTAGACATTTCAATAGCATAACCAGTATGGTAACCTGATCGAACTCCCTGTTACAGATATACAATTCTACATCTACTGATTGGTCTTTGAGGATTTAAATATTCAAATTTTTGCCTACCTGTCTGTGATATGTAAATATCGTATTTGTTTTAATCTGCAAATCACACCAATCTTATGATGGATGTACCCGACATTACATTTTATACCAGTGACCTTGACCTTTGACATCAAATCTCCCTTACAGTAACTTTAAATTTTTAGTCACAAGCACAGAAACTTCAATGGTAATTCTGCATTGAACATCAGTAACCTTGGTCTGTTCACCTCAAATACCATTCCGTGGATCCTCTTTCCATATGACATCATCTGTGTGTAGGACAAGCACCAAACTAAGTTGGTGTGAAAAAAGCATTGAACAAACTTAATCTTACAATTATAATGAGCTAGGAAATATTTTAAAATCTACCAACATTTATTACATATTTGGCAATTTTTGACAAGAATTTTGCATTTTATATTGATAAGGTAAATATAATTATTTGTCAGTATTGCTGGTTACAGTTTGTAAAAGTGAACACCCACTAATACAATACAGGCAATCAAGGGTAAAAAGTTCAAAACTCATTGTCAACTCAAAATGGAACTGTAGACTCATTCTTAACTCGATATGGAACTGTACAGACTCATTCCTAACTCAATATGGAACTGTAGACTCATTCCTAACTCAATATGGAACTGTACAGACTCATTCTCAACTCAATATGGAGCTGTACAGACTCATTCCTAACTCAATATGGAACTGTAGACTCGTTTCTAACTCAATATGGAACTGTACAGACTCATTCTCAACTCAATATGGAACTGTACAGACTCATTCTCAACTCAATATGGAGCTGTACAAACTCAACCCCAACTCAATATGGAACTGTACAGACTCATTCTCAACTCAATATGGAGCTGTACAGACTCATTCCTAACTCAATATGGAACTTTACAGTCTACCAGCAATCCAAGCAAAAACAAAAGAATTTACTCACTTGAACAGATTGTTATATGGGATATAATTCCAATTTGTAGATCTAAGCATTGACTTTAGATTTATGATCATAATGTTAACAATGCAATCACACCTATAAAGTGATAAATCATGTTTGTAAGTTATATACTTCATAGAAAATGGTATTGATTGATTTACTGATTGATTCTAAACATTTCGGACACTTAAGTTTATGTTAAAACAGATAATTACCAAATTAAAACTGGGATAAAATTACTGCAAAAATAACATTGTCATTATATACAAAAGATATCATAAATTAAGAAATAAAATCATAGAGAAATGTGGACGGAATAGGATATCACAGAGGGAAAGTTTGATAAAAAAAATTCTGGACGGATATGATATCATGGAGGGGGAATTTGATATAAAATCCTGGATGGAATATAGAGGGGGAATTTGATATAAAATTCTGGACGGAATAGGATATCATGAGGGGGCGCGGGCGTTGATATAAAATTCTGGACGAAAAAAGAATAAATAAAAGATGCGTACAATTCACTCACGTCACAGCAAAATTCTATTTCTAACCCTGTGTTGACTTGTATTTGAGAAAAATCATAACAACAGTATCTACTCAGTATGCTACTTATACTTTATGTGTGAACATTGTACATGTACTTGGAAATACTTACATCTGAACTTATCTTAAATCTATTCTATTTCAAAACCTTTTCTATCTCTTTGTAGCTTTGTTTTTTGGCAAAGTGGATAATCTCTACAGATCATGTTATTTTAAATTGAAATTAGAAACATTAAAGGCTTTAACTAAAATGGAATGCAGTTTATAAACTAATCTAGTGTGTAAGCATTTGTACTACTCAAACAAGTGAAGATCACTCAAAACACAAATACATCTCCTGACATGCATACCTCAGTAATAACAAATCCACAACAAACTTGAATACTCAAGCTTTGAAAATTCACACTCTATCAAACTTAACTTTACATCAATATATATCTCAATTCAAAAAAATTGTCAGCAAGTTTCCAAAGGATAAAACCATGATGGAAAATTAACCATCAAGGCATCTATCTCATCTGGATTCAAATAGCAATGGAACAAATTCATCATTCAATGATAATAACACGTCATAAATTAAGAAAATAGTAACACAGCACAAAAATATACATACAACAATCTCTTGATAATGTCTAAATCATATTCTCTACATTGCACGGTATTGCTATTTGTGACTCGACATACAAAAAGAAATATTTAAAATCACAGGGGCTCGGCGCTTATTCCCAACCACAATGGTCCTTATAGATTTATACTAAGATACATAGAATACATGTATGTGGAATGTGAGTTGGGAATTCGTATCAAGTCCCTGTGTTTAAAACTACAGTCTACGACCATCTGATTTTGCAGCAAAACTAGTTTATACATTTTCTTCTGTCTTATTTGTAGATTTTAGTTTAAAAATTGATTGGAATAAATTTCTTTATTCTTAGAATGTTAATTGTCTATCTGAAATTCTATGATAATCAGATGTCTGTGCATTGCATCAATAGAGGCAGTCAATACTGGTAGAGATGTAAATTTCAAATATTTCATTCTTTATGTAAATTCAGAACAGGAAAATATGAGAGTGCATCATAACTTAGAATGCGAAAACGGAATGATTGTATCTGTGAGTCAAAAGATTCACAAATCAATGTGTCGATTGCTGATTGTGATATAAAACACCATCGTAACTGGTGATGAATAATGTACTGTCGTAACTGGTGATGATTGTATCTTCACAGAGGATTCACAATGTGTCATTGTTACTTAAAATATACACTTAAAAAATTGTCATTAATGATAATGTGTAACATTTGCAAAAGGAAACATATTTCAAAACAAAATTTGAGGGCAGTTTAGATAACATTTTAGAACTGCATTTACATATAGATACAAATATTCATGGCTGATTGTTGACTTATATTTTCAAAGTATTATTGGAACTGCCTCTTACATAAGCATCCAGTGATACATTCAAAAAATGTAAAACAAGTTCACCAAGCTGGACTTTCATTAACATCTTTTTCATAAGCAGTTGACACCTCGGCAAAAAAATACATAAAATTTACACCTTAAAAACAATGGTCTCCACAGTTTTTACAAAGTGTAAACGTTCTAAATCTGCTTCTTTTATTCAGTGAAACTTTGTGCACCAGCACTTTCTGTTCAACAGAGAATATTTTATATACATAAATGAAAGCAACATTCCGAGTTGTGTGTCTTCATCAGGGAAATATGTACTGAAATTATGTTACTTTCTGAAACTTTATATAATTATCACCAGTATATAGATATTCATGTTATATACATTTGTAATTATCTGTAGTGTTTAAAGTTATTTCATATCATATAGTCATCGGTAAGTTTTATAAACCATGTCATGACACTGAATTTACACCGAAAGTTGAAACCCCTGTCTCCTCTCATAAAATAAAGTGATCAAGATGAAATAGAGAAACACAATGACATAAAACAATGTAGATTGTGGTAAAACATTATGCCATCCTATAGTCGCTGCTATTGTATCCACAGTGTGTGGACCATAGTACTGACAAATCTCCTGTTGTCAGCGTATCATATCACTCGTCTCATAACAACACTTATAAAACATTCATAATTAACACATTCAACTTGTAACTTTTATATGATTCTATTTCATTATTATTTACTTTTCTTTTTTTTTTACATTCCAATCTGCCAACCCCATTGAATTGCAAACTATAATTATGTGATAATTGAAATAATTTTATGACATGCTTTGGTGTCAAGAATTTTGAAATGTTATAATTTTATAAAACCCCAAAGAATTATAAAACAAACTTTGCTAACATTATGTCGGACATCTGAACAGCCAGTGGCTACCTGTCTAGTATGTGATTGCATCGACACCCTCAATATAAATACAATAATATATACACAGGTTCTCTGAGAGAGCTGAAGTGCACAAGTATTAGTTTGACAATGACTTGCCTCAGTTCATATTATGCATAGTTCGGTACTAATTCCTGCAGGTATATTTTGAAAACTAAAACTTAGAACTAATATGTAGTTTCAAATTACACTAATATTGTGGATTGTAATACGAGAAAGTTGAAAAAACAAACATCTAAGTTTTTTGTTTTTGTTTTTTCAAATATTCACTCTCCTGGAATCCGCTTGTTTAATACCTTTTTTAATTTGACATACTGATATTCAAGTCCATCCAAACTAATACCTGTCCAATCCTTACTTTAGAGAACTTGTGGAATCAATATACATTGTATTAGTAAGGCTTGTTTTTCTTCTTCTTTGTTTTCCCCATAGATCCAACAGAAGGTAAAGCTTCCAGGCGCATGGGTCGACGAACCATATTGTCCTCCTGCATCAGTTGACCATGGACTGCAGCCGCACGTAATCCATTGCTCATACCATCGTCATGACTACCAAATCCGTTCGATGATGGGAAATTATTGGGAGACCTTTGTTTCAGGGTGTCTTTTATCTCAGACATATCTGTAACAAATTTTGAAACATTTGTTAAACAATTTGTGAATAGAGGCATACAGCAAAGATAGGTTATTTCCAGTAAATTTAACAAAAATTGTATCAAGTTCTTTGGCTAACCTCAGCATACCTTTTAGCCAAAAGACTATCTAAAAAGACAAATAAAGTTTTTATCAATATTTGAACATCAGAAACAAAAACGTTCTCCCTAAATTTGCTATATCTGTTTATCTGTATTCCTTCAGCATTGTTCTACCTTTGTCTACCTGGTTCGCTATATACTTACTGACTTTGCTGACAGGTTCACCTCCGTGTGTCTGTAGCAGCTGGTTTGCTCTCTTGGTTTGGAAGTACTTGGATGACTTGTCATCTTTGTACATAATTTTCTGTAATAAAACAAACATATTGAGTATTATGTACATAATTGTCCCTGTAAGCTATGATATTGAATTACATAATTTATAGGGATGATGGTCTTTTGTGTTAAACATGAAAATCTTAATTGCTAGGAAGTTCAAAGGGCTATAGTACCTCCATTAGGAAGGACCACAACATATATTTCTGCTCATTGTCATTACCTCACAATAAAATTCTTAAAACATTTCAGTTTTAACAAACAGAACAACAGATATAACGTAGAGCAGTCACTCAACAGGACAGATTGTTCCTGTCCAAGGTCAGAAGACTACTTCACACTTAACAAGAACAAAGGGACATAACTTGTACACAAACACAATTTGGCAAGTCATATTTGTGAAAGTCTTTTCGTTTCATTTTTTATTACTACAATCTAAGGGCTTATCAACAAAGGAAATGTATTTAGGGTCAATAATGGTTGACAAAAAGAAACGAAAATACAATGCCAACACACTTGTATATCCTACAAGCTGATAGCCGATATTTATGATTAAAACGTACATGTCAAATGACATATATAAGTAGCAATATCTTTTGAACAATACAACATATTTTAAACAGTTCAGAATCCTGTACATGTGACAGGCAGGGCCACCATAGCTCAGTCAGAGCATCGGCCACATAACCTCAAGTGAAGATCCAATGTGTCATGTCATTTGACACTTGTAACCCATGGTGGTTTTTGTTTCTCGGAAAACTTAGAAATAGGCAGGTTTCTGCTGTCATATTGTGCAAGACACTTTACCCTAATTGTGGCATACAACAGGCCTCCCATATATTGTTCAGTGAGGTAATAACCAGCTACTACAAGGAGACCCTGCCTCAACATGAATGACCCTGGATGTTTACAGGGCGATAAACCCAGCAAACAAACGTATACATGACAAACAGCTGAGCTCCATAGATATCACCTACTTCTTTGTAACGATCCTCCTCTTGGTCGTAGACGCTGGCATTGACGTCTCCGTTGACGTAAGATCGGCTGCGAGACTTAGGATCCATCCGCGTTCCTGGCATCACTCCCTCTGTAAGGATATATACAGTCAAACAAGTTTACAACAAGCATGCACACACAGCCTTGTGAGTGGGGAAACTGGTTTGTGATGACAGTTCCTACATACATGTACATACTTTATGTCTGACGGAAACATCAATGACAAATATAAATGGATGGAGATATATTAGAATGAACATGATGAAAACTCAACAAATGTGACGTTATAGATGTGGATGTAAGTAGTTGCCTTTGATAAATTTTTGAAAAAGAAAATCCTGTATTTTGTAAGTATCAGTGATGTCTATATTTTGATTGTTCATCTAAAAATTTTTTTTTAAACAGTTACCCACAAAACATTTTGGTCCTATCAAAATTCTTCTTTAACTTTTTAAACCAAACTTTGTTCTCCTGCCATTCAAAGCTATGGTAATTCTGATCTGTATTTTTTAATATTCTGGGTTGGAGTACAAACTTTGAGATTATAAAGATGTAAATGCTTCCAGCTCAAAAGTATCAAACTGTATGACAGTACAATATGATTTTCAATAAAACATATTTTCAAAATATTTCAATAGTATAATTAGATGGATTTAATTCCATGGGCAGATGTTAGCTGGAATTGGCATTTTAATGGAAATAATTACAGTCTTTGTTTTCCTTATTAAACAACTGAAATCTATAATGATGAACCAAACAAAATGAAAAGACAAAATGAACATGTAAATAAATGCATAGTTAGTCTATTAATAATGAAAAATAACAAACAAAAACAAATGTAACATGCAATGGGATAATAAATGAACAAAAACACAATGTAACAACATGCAATCGAGGTGAAACAAAATTAAACTACTATGTAAACAAAAATAATTAAATAAAATTCAACAAAGAAACCAAAGCCTTTATCACTATTATATAATTGTAGGAGATTGAAATCATTTGCCAAATTAGAAATAAATAATTGTACATGAATGCCCATTTTTTGTTTTCTGTTTATTTGTAGGGACATGATTTGTTTATGATGATAACCCTGAACCCCCGATGTAAATGTCTGCCTCCCTTTACAAGCTTACAATTCCCATAAATGTATGTATATTGAGATGCAGGTATTCACATATTCTATGGCGATGTGAAGGTATAGGGCTGACTATCAAGGTGCCATTGAAACATTCTTTTTAAGAATTTGGATGGTGTAGTGGTGTAATCTGCAGGTATTTCTGGCCAGAAAATTATCTTCCTTCATCATTTGTGTTCTTATGTTATATATAAATAACCAGGCTTTACTATACAGCAATAAATACCCCATGTAATCACATCAGTCAAATTTTATACTGAATCTAAACCCTTTGGGAATTATATTATAATATATATATACATTGCATCTCTGATAAAAGACAGAATAGTAGTACAATCAGCAAGGCCGAATAATACTGTTTACATGGGCATTGCAAGTATCAAGCAAAAGAAAGGTTGTTCTCAGAAGCCAAGAGATATGCTACATATATATACCGGGTATATATTTACATGTTTATAAGTTGACATAACAAATTGCCAAAATACAATTCAAACATTGAGTTATGTACAGTGAACCATTTTTCATTTCATCTGAACAATTTCTTAATTTTTACCTGTACAATGTATATGGTAATATTACTTTACTAAATTAACATATATCTTTATTGCAATATTAAATATTGATGCAATCTACTAATGTAATACTTATTCAGTAATTCAAGCAGGCCTAATTTAAAAGTATATATAGTAAAAGCTTATTCCAAAATCTGTAAAGCCCTTCTAACATGATTTCCTTTTAAGGGTACACAGAAAAGCTAATCTCAAAGCAAAAGATTATTCACTTTAGGTCTCAAGAGAATCTGAAATCCTATTGCTCATCAAAACAGCAGAATCTTATCACAGATTCTCCTAACTCCAAGTCTATGGCAAAATTTAGAGATTTCCTGTATGGCATCAAGCCTCAAAAGCAATATACGTGTACATGTATATGTAATGCCCAGTTTGGTTAGAATTCCAAACAAGTCATACAAATGACAGTTAGTACTGTACAGAGGGCTCAAGCAACCACAATACTTTATCAGGCATACAAGAATATCATCACATTATCCCAGATAGAAGTTTAGCAGGAAACCGTAGACAGCCTATATAAATTGTTAATCAAAGAAGTAAGGACCCCAGTGAAAAAGAAAGAGTCACTGTTAGGTAGTACAGCAGTTGATCATTTGGACAAGACCCATTTGCCATCTCAGGTAGCTGATTATTTATACAAGTGTGATTCCTCATAGTCCAGAAGTCCTTCATAGCAATAAATTTCAAACATATTGAACTGTTTTTAACTGGCAGTTAGCTGCTAACCCCTATTTGGTTCTGTCAGCCTATACAAGCTAGGGTCCTATCTGATACAAAATTGTATATATCCACCAGACCAGGGGATGGGCGAGGAATATATGTTGCATCCAATTCAGTTATTAAATGTTCAACTTTAAGCCAAAGTCCAGGGATGTTCTATTAAATATATAACCAAAATCCCAGTTCTGAAGTAGTAGTCATTCAACAGACAAGGTTGAAAGGGGGAGCACATGTCCTTGTATAAGCTTTCAAGCAAATATCAAATATTTTATTTCCTGCTTGATCAATGCAGAAATCTATCAACTCATGACATGTTTCTGAAAATCAAAATATCAATATCTGGAATAACAAGGTACCAAATCCCAACAGGACAACAGATCTCATTTTAACTCATACAAAATGTGATATCATAATCAGTGTTACGAGGTAAAATTGAAAAACAAATCTTATTCATTTAGCAATCATTCAGATAAGAAATGTATACCATTTTCAAACATGAAGTTTATACTTTAATTCAAATATCATTTGAATTAAATCAATAACTGCACTTCATTGATATTTCAATATCACACCTTGCATTAAGTATTTTTAAGAGTTGGTCAATTAAAGGGAGATAATTAAGTGAAAAACCATGCCCAGTGTTAATACTACCACCGCTCATATCTAACATATTACTTCTCTCCTTGTCAACCACTCTGAGTACAACCCGTATAACAGAAATATCCAGTCCCTAAGAAGGCCTTAGGGATTTATCCCTACGTAAGCCTTGCTACTTACCGGGAGATTGTCCATTAAGTGAATTTTTCCCTGCATAATCATAAATTAGCATTGGTTTTTTAAAGAAATTCTCAGGATTGAAAGAAATTTTTAATCATCAGCCTACCTATTAATAAACATTTGAAGTGTTCTAACTATGGCTTTAAATTACGTGTGCAATGCTAATTGTTATATACAATGTACATTAAGTGGTAAGAGTGTTATAGAAGTTAAAATTAAATAAATTGAAACAAAAACGAAAATATAAAAACATAACTAAATAAAATGTAATGAATTGGATCTTACTAATTGCTCACCAGGTTTTGGTTAATTTCCAACATATCTAACCTCTGATACTAAACATGGTCTTTATTCCAGCAAGCTACAGGCCAAATGTTATGACATCAGACAGTATGGTTTTGAAGATGAAGTTGCTTATATTTATGCTGACGACAATATGCTACACCATTGCATAGTTCACACTGACATCATGCCAGGCGAGCAAAAAATGTCTCAAAGAACTAGAACATTTTGTATACATTGTACATAGTTTGGACAATAGTACCAGTCAGGTATACAACTACAATGCACAAACTCAAAAGGTGAAGGTCATAGGATAAACCCAGATTTTACAATCATCACTAAGAGATTATTTAAAATCCCTAAGTTTACCACTGTTGAGTAGAAAATTTGATGAAATATTGTAAAATTGAGGTGAAACCAAAATATATTGAATTGGTGGCATCATCTGACTTCAACTTTTGTCCAAACCACATAATCTAATGACAGTGCCTGTTCTGCTACCTTTGTTTATCGATCCCATCTCAGGGCTTGTACACAGGGTGGTCTCTATAGAACCCAATACAAACATGATACCAACCAATATAACAAGCTACATCTTATACTGAACTACAGTAGAATACTATATATTTGACCATTATATGGACACATATTTTTCGTCTTACATTTTGGAAGATTTTATTGATACGCAGATATGCTGATATGCGATTTTATAACAAGTTATCGATTATTGATTGTGATATGGAGGACACGATAGGAGTTTGGATTATTGAAATTCTGGATATGTTGCAAATGAAACAATCATTTTTTTTGTCGAAATCAACAGCAGGTTTGACTCATGTAAGATTCATAATCTGTATTCAATGTTTGTTAGAGAGAAAAAAAATTCACCTATGACCCAACATTATTGACCTTGTACTGACCTGCAACAGGAAGTGCTGTTGTCTGGATCATCAATCGCGGCAGTAGCCATTTTTCTTCATCTTCATCCCATTTGCATTCCATTCGGATTCTGTCTAAGTTGCTATAGTTACAGTCTTTTCGAAGACAGGGGTGTACTTTGTCCAACAGGGACTGGTACAACTGTAGTTCTTTCTGTTGTTTGCGAATTGTGTCCAAGTAATCAATTTTATCAAATTGAAACTCTGATTGGATGTCAATGATCTCTCGTTCCAGACCTTCCACCTAAAAATGGTGAAAATTATAGTGCTACAATAAATTTGTCTTTTAATAAACTGTTGTTATAGTCTAACATGAGATGAAGACATACACACAAATTCATATATAAAGGTATGTTAAAAAATTACCTTACTAGAAAACTTTTTTTTTTTTGCTTGCTACAAATCTTAATCCCAATATTCAGTTATCAATATATATGAGTCACACACAAAAATCTACCTTTACTGATAAAACATAGATATATGCATGGTCACTTGAATATATTGTAGCTGAACTAGTGGTGGGTCGCTTCAGTATCAGATATATTCAAAATCAAATCTCTGTCCCAAAATAGTGTACTACATCAAAATATTTGTGGGTATTTCCTTTCATATTTTCAAGCTAACTTGGCTTAGAAAGTTTCATTACACAAATCTGTTTACTGGGTGTTTTTTGTGGTTCATTCCTTGTTATACAGTCATTAAATAATCTTAATACACTTTTAACCGAGCCTCTTGCGAGATTTACAGATTCAAGTACATGTACATACCAGTACAATACACATATTTTTTTCCGATATATTATTTTCTTGTTTTATCCCTTTTATCATATGTAGTACCGTATAGAAAGTGATTTTTGAAAAAATACAAACCCTTTCTTTTTCTTTCTTCAGAAGTTCAGTTTTTGCCTTCACCTCATCCTGAACATTGTCGTATATTTCCAACATAATGTAGTCGTCATCCATGTTGATGATGGCCTCTGAGATATCAGACAAACATGTTATTTGTTTTCTCTCGAGACCAAACAAATATTACTTGAACAATTATGCATACTTGTTTTTCACTTATTCAGAATACTTATTAAGGATTTTCTGGTCTGCGTCAAAGATTAAAATTTTTTGTAAAATTATTATATCTATAGGTTTAAATTTGCAGGATCAAATCACATGATTTATGAAATCTTGTAGAAAATCTAGAATTGGTTTCTATTTACAGGGAATGAAGTACATTGCATAGTCACTGTAAGGCTTGATTGACATTTAACTCTTTACCTGACCTTTGACCTTGAGGTCAACAACTCTTTCATGCACCTTCAAATATCATCAAGATAAGAAATATGGTCCTGATGAAGTTTTATAAGATCAATGATTTTTGTAGTCTGCATGATAAATGAGTTTGTTGTACTTTTGAAACTCTTTGTTTTCTGCATTTTTCAGTGCGAGAATCTTCAGTATTTGGATATATTGATGTCATCATATTGTATATTTATAATTCATAGATCAGGAAAACACTGTTTTAGTTGTTCTGATCAGTATATTGAACTCACCAGCTAATTTCTGTTTTCGTTCATCGGCAAACTTCATGCGCTTCTTGTGTCTGTTCTTAACTTCTGTGTTGTTCTTGTTTTCCCCGCCCACCATCTGCATCTCCAGTTCCTGAATCCTGTAAAACCAGTCCTACAATTAACTACTAACAAACCATACAGTTTAATTTCAGGTTACTTCCTTGAGCTAAGTTTACCATATAAGATAGTGTCCTTGAGTGACATGGCCACTGATGTTATAGTGTCACCACACTGAAATGACATAACTGGACACAGTAGCATTACATCCCATTCAACAACATTACATTGACAATGGGCTGAACTTTGACCCTCTGTATGGAGATGATTTCCTACCTTGTACATGTACAGAATTAACATTGGGTCTGTAGAACTTGAAGTGATGACAACCTCTGACCCTTTAGAGATGAACCTTGACCCTGTAGATAAGTTGACTAACCTTTTGAGTGCCTCCTCCTGTTGTAGTTTGAGGTGTTCCTGCATGTTTGACTGGGTAGGAGAAGAACTAGGAGCCACCATTCCCTCCTGTTCTCCGGCCCTCCCTCCTTTTGTCACGGCCCCACTCATGCCTTGACCTCCCTGGTTGACCTGTCCCTCCTGGCCTGGTAACACTTGACCCTGACCCTGTACAATCTCTCCATTTTCTGATGGATACTGTTCTTGAAGCTTAAATCAGAACAAAAAGATATCTGAAATAAACACTTATTATCTTATCAAATCAAAGTTACTATACATTTTCACCAAATCCCAACAACTTAAAATACATCTAATTTGGAACTCAGAGAAACTCTTATGGTTCGAATATTTATATTCACTGTCAGTTTCAGATGTGGGCAAATCAATTCTCCAATATACTTACTGGGACACTTCCTTTGATGACCACTTTGCTCAAGTCTCCAGTACTAGTCCCTGGAACAAAATGTACGAGTTCCATATCACTATAATGGACAGTAAATCACAAAACACTTGGTCGTAAGTCTGGATGTACATAACCTGATAAAAGATTTATTCTAAATCAAATATACTTAAACAAATATACTTGCAATTGATGTTTTCTTTAACTATCACATAATTTTTAAAACTTGTAAGGATCTAATTTCTTTTTACTGAATGACCTTTAAATCATTTGACCTTGAAATCAAGTTATGACCTTGACCTTCGACTAATAATTGACAGTTTTCTCAATTCAATTGTGCTAAGGCCCCACATGGGATGTAGAGATCCACATGACTTCAAAGTAGAGGATTTTGATAAAAGTTTATTCTTATATCTCGTACTGATTTCTAGCTAAAAGATCCTGCTGTGATAAGAATTATGTAATTTTAATTGACCAGACCTATCTTAATTGTGCTTGAATGCAATAAATCTTCTAATGATGAGAAATATAGAAATACCTGGAAATTCAGAATTTGTTTTTGTATTGTTTTGCAGCAATTGCCCAATTTACCGGGGTAAGTTATTTTTGGAAAAACAGCAATATAGAAAAGATAATCGAAACAAGAAAAACTTAGAACTTGGAACTAAAAATTTAAACAGTAACACATGCAAAAAAACATTTAAATGTTGAACAATTTGGGTTTTAATTGTAATAAAGCATATATTTATCTTTTATGGTAAAGATCTATGCATTGAATATGAATAATAATATATTAATGATACAAAAAATTTTCTAACCAAAGTTTTCAAAGACAGTAAGGCATAAAATTGGTTTTGTGTTAAGGAAATTTAAAAAGCATATATTTTTAAAACACAAGGAAATATTAAAAATAATAGCTTGTCCCCTTTATTCATTTAGGGGAGACATTTAGCACCATACATTAAAGTCTTAGCATCAAAGCTGTAGCTATATATACAGTACTTGTATAATCTATATCTTTAACTAGCTAGATGCTGTAGATCAACTTGCACAGGTAACTAGCTAACTAGACTATGACCATTGCTAGCTTTCTCATACATAATGACATATATACTTCTTCATCTAAATTTTCTCTAAATACTTTAGTAAATAATATCATGCCATGCACTATATACAGTATGCATAAAATCATGAAAATTACTTTCGTGTCATTTTCTGAAATTTTAGAATAATTCAGTCATTAGCAGTGTTAAGTAAACTGTACTGACATTGGTATACATATATCAAACATCAATTAGCATCCAATTAGACACAATAATATCTTTTGATTTTGACTCCAATCTGAAATTACTGAAAATATAGGAAAAATTGACAAGAAATATTGACATGAAATATAGGAGTCTAAAACTGTACTCTTCAAAAAACATACATTATAATCACCAACCACTAATCCAATAGAAAAAAGAAAATCTGTAATCACTTTATACCGTGGAGATAGACTCATGGTTGTTGTGAGTGATGACATTTTACCATGGAGATAGACTCATGGTTGTTGTGAGTGATGACATTTTACCATGGAGATAGACTCATGGTAGATGTTAGTGATGACATTATACTGGGGAGATAGACTCATGGTTGTTGTGAGTGATGACATTATACTGGGGAGATAGACTCATGGTAGCTGTGAGTGATGACATTATACTGGGGAGATAGACACATGGTAGCTGTGAGTGATGACATTATACTGGGGAGATAGACTCATGGTAGCCATGAGTGATGACATTATACCATGGAGATAGACTCATGGTAGCTGTGAGTGATGACATTATACCATGGAGATAGACTCATGGTAGCTGTGAGTGATGACATTTTACCATAGAGATAGACTCATGGTTGTTGTGAGTGATGACATTTTACCATGGAGATAGACTCATGGTAGCTGTGAGTGATGACATTATACCATGGAGATAGACTCATGGTAGATGTTAGTGATGACATTATACCATGGAGATAGACTCATGGTAGCTGTGAGTGATGACATTATACTGGGGAAATAGACTCATGGTAGCCATGAGTGATGACATTATACCATGGATATAGACTCATGGTAGCTGTGAGTGATGACATTATACCATGGAGATAGATTCATGGTAGCCATGAGTGATGACATTATACCATGGAGATAGACTCATGGTAGCCATGAGTGATGACATTATAACATGGAGATAGACTCATGGTAGCTGTGAGTGATGACATTATACTGTGGAGATAGACACATGGTAGCTGTGAGTGATGACATTATACCATGGAGATAGATTCATGGTAGCCATGAGTGATGACATTATACCATGGAGATAAACTCATGGTAGCTGTGAGTGATGACATTTTACCATGGAGATAGACTCATGGTAGCTGTGAGTGATGACATTATACCATGGAGATAGACTCATGGTTGTTGTGAGTGATGACATTATACCATGGAGATAGACTCATGGTTGTTGTGAGTGATGACATTATACCATGGAGATAGACTCATGGTTGTTGTGAGTGATGACATTTTACCATGGAGATAGACTCATGGTTGTTGTGAGTGATGACATTATACCATGGAGATAGACTCATGGTAGCCATGAGTGATGACATTATACCATGGAGATAGACTCATGGTAGCCATGAGTGATGACATTGTACTGGGGAGATAGACTCATGGTAGCTGTGAATGATGACATTATACCATGGAGATAGACTCATGGTAGCTGTGAGTGTTGACATTATACCATGGAGATAGACTCATGGTAGCTGTGAGTGATGACATTATACTGAGGAGATAGACTCATGGTAGCTGTGAGTGATGACATTATAACATGGAGATAGACTCATGGTAGCTGTGAGTGATGACATTATACCATGGAGATAGACTCATGGTAGCCATGAGTGATGACATTATACCATGGAGATAGACTCATGGTAGCCATGAGTGATGACATTGTACTGGGGAGATAGACTCATGGTAGCTGTGAATGATGACATTATACCATGGAGATAGACTCATGGTAGCTGTGAGTGTTGACATTATACCATGGAGATAGACTCATGGTAGCTGTGAGTGATGACATTATACTGAGGAGATAGACTCATGGTAGCTGTGAGTGATGACATTATAACATGGGAGATAGACTCATGGTAGCTGTGAGTGATGACATTATACCATGGAGATAGACTCATGGTAGCCATGAGTGATGACATTATACCATGGAGATAGACTCATGGTAGCTGTGAGTGATGACATTATCCTGGGGAGATAGACTCATGGTAGCTGTGAGTGATGACATTATACTGGGGAGATAGACTCATGGTAGCTGTGAGTGATGACATTATACTGGGGAGATAGACACATGGTAGCTATGAGTGATGACATTATACCATGGAGATAGACTCATGGTAGCTGTGAGTGATGACATTATACCATGGAGATAGACTCATGGTAGATGTTAGTGATGACATTATACCATGGAGATAGATTCATGGTAGCCATGAGTGATGACATTATACCATGGAGATAGACTCATGGTAGCTGTGAGTGATGACATTATACCATGGAGATAGACTCATGGTAGCTGTGAGTGATGACATTATACCATGGAGATAGACTCATGGTAGCTGTGAGTGATGACATTATCCTGGGGAGATAGACTCATGGTAGCTGTGAGTGATGACATTATACTGGGGAGATAGACTCATGGTAGCTGAGAGTGTTGACATTATACCATGGAGATAGACTCATGGTTGTTGTGAGTGATGACATTATACCATGGAGATAGACTCATGGTAGATGTTAGTGATGACATTATACCATGGATATAGACTCATGGTTGCTGAGAGTGTTGACATTATACCATGGAGATAGACTCATGGTAGATGTTAGTGATGACATTATACCATGGAGATAGACTCATGGTAGCTGAGAGTGTTGACATTATACCATGGAGATAGACTCATGGTAGATGTTAGTGATGACATTATACCATGGAGATAGACTCATGGTAGATGTTAGTGATGACATTATACCATGGAGATAGACTCATGGTAGATGTTAGTGATGACATTATACCATGGAGATAGATTCATGGTAGCCATGAGTGATGACATTATAACATGGAGAAAGACTCATGGTAGCTGTGAGTGAATACATTATACCATGGAGATAGACTCATGGTAGCTGTGAGTGATGACATTATACTGGGGAGATAGACACATGGTAGCTATGAGTGATGACATTATACTGTGGAGATAGACTCATGGTAGCTGTGAGTGATGACATTTTACCATGGAAATAGACTCATGGTAGCTGTGAGTGATGACATTGTACTACAGATATAGACTCATGGTAGCTGTGAGTGATGACATTATACCATGGAGATAGATTCATGGTAGCCATGAGTGATGACTTTATACCATGGAGATAGACTCATGGTAGCCATGAGTGATGACATTATAACATGGAGATAGACTCATGGTAGCTGTGAGTGATGACATTATACTGTGGAGATAGACACATGGTAGCTGTGAGTGATGACATTATACCATGGAGATAGATTCATGGTAGCCATGAGTGATGACATTATACCATGGAGATAAACTCATGGTAGCTGTGAGTGATGACATTTTACCATGGAGATAGACTCATGGTAGCTGTGAGTGATGACATTATACCATTGGAGATAGACTCATGGTTGTTGTGAGTGATGACATTATACCATGGAGATAGACTCATGGTTGTGTGAGTGATGACATTATACCATGGAGATAGACTCATGGTTGTTGTGAGTGATGACATTATAGCCATGGAGATAGACGCATGGTTGTTGTGAGTGATGACATTTTACCATGGAGATAGACTCATGGTTGTTGTGATGATGCATTACCCATGAGATAGACTCATGGTTGTGTGAGTTACTTTTATGACATTATACATGGAGATAACTCATGGTTGTTGTGAGTGATGACATTTTACCATGGAGATAGACTCATGTTGTTGTGAGTGATGCATATACCATGGAGATAGACTCATGGTGTTGTGAGTGATGACATTTTACCATGGAGATAGACGCATGGTTTTGTGAGTGAAGACATTTACCATGGAGATAGACTCATTATTGTTGGAGTGATGACATTTACCAGAGATAGACTCATGGTGTTGTGAGTGATGAAATTTTACCATGAAGATAGACCAATGTTGTTGTGAGTGAAGACATTATACCATGGAGATGACTCATGGTTGTTGTGATGATGACATTTACCATTGAGATAGACCAGGTGTTGTGAGTATACATTATACCATGGAGATAGACTCATGGTAGCCATGAGACATTATACCATGGAGATAGACTCATGGTAGCTATGAGTGATGACATTATACCATGGAGATAGACTCATGGTTGTTGTGAGTGATGACATTTTACCATGGAGATAAACTCATGGTAGCTGTGAGTGATGACATTATACCATGGAGATAGACTCATGGTAGCCATGAGTGATGACATTATACTGGGGAGATAGACTCATGGTTACTGTGAGTGATGACATTATACCGTGGAGATAGACTCATGGTAGCTATGAGTGATGACATTATACCATGGAGATAGACTCATGGTAGCCATGAGTGATGACATTATACCATGGAGATAGACTCATGGTAGCCATGAGTGATGACATTGTACTGGGGAGATAGACTCATGGTAGCTGTGAGTGATGACATTATACTGGGGAGATAGACTCATGGTAGCTGTGAGTGATGACATTACACCATGGAGATAGACTCATGGTAGCTGTGAATGATGACATTACACCATGGAGATAGACTCATGGTAGCTGTGAATGATGACATTATACCATGGAGATAGACTCATGGTAGCTGTGAGTGTTGACATTATACCATGGAGATAGACTCATGGTAGCTGAGAGTGTTGACATTATACCATGGAGATAGACTCATGGTAGATGTTAGTGATGACATTATACCATGGATATAGACTCATGGTAGCTGTTAGTGATGACATTATACTGGGGAGATAGACTCATGGTAGATGTTAGTGATGACATTATACCATGGAGATAGACTCATGGTAGCTGTGAGTGATGACATTATACCATGGAGATAGATTCATGGTAGCTGAGAGTGTTGACATTATACCATGGATATAGACTCATGGTTGTTGTGAGTGATGACATTATACCATGGAGATAGACTCATGGTAGCTGTGAGTGATGACATTATACCATGGATATAGACTCATGGTAGCTGAGAGTGTTGACATTATACCATGGAGATAGACTCATGGTAGATGTTAGTGATGACATTATACCATGGAGATAGATTCATGGTAGCCATGAGTGATGACATTATAACATGGAGAAAGTCTCATGGTAGCTGTGAGTGATGACATTATACCATGGAGATAGACTCATGGTAGCTGTGAGTGATGACATTATACTGGGGAGATAGACTCATGGTAGCTGTGAGTGATGACATTATACTGTGGAGATAGACTCATGGTAGTTGTGAGTGATGACATTATACTGGGGAGATAGACTCATGGTAGCTATGAGTGATGACATTATACTGGGGAGATAGACTCATGGTAGCTGTGAGTGATGACATTATACCATGGAGATAGACTCATGGTAGCTGTGAGTGATGACATTATAACATGGAGATAGACTCATGTTAGCTGTGAGTGATGACATTATACTGTGGAGATAGACTCATGGTAGTTGTGAGTGATGACATTATACTGCGGAGATAGACTCATGGTAGCTATGAGTGATGACATTATACTGGGGAGATAGACTCATGGTAGCTGTGAGTGATGACATTATAACATGGAGATAGACTCATGGTAGCTGTGAGTGATGACATTATAACATGGAGATAGACTCATGTTAGCTATGAGTGATGACATTATACTGGGGAGATAGACTCATGGTAGCTGAGAGTGTTGACATTATACCATGGAGATAGACTCATGGTAGATGTTAGTGATGACATTATACCATGGAGATAGACTCATGGTAGCTGAGAGTGTTGACATTATACCATGGAGATAGACTCATGGTAGATGTTAGTGATGACATTATACCATGGATATAGACTCATGGTAGCTGTTAGTGATGACATTATACTGGGGAGATAGACTCATGGTAGATGTTAGTGATGACATTATACCATGGAGATAGACTCATGGTAGCTGTGAGTGATGACATTATACCATGGAGATAGATTCATGGTAGCTGAGAGTGTTGACATTATACCATGGATATAGACTCATGGTTGTTGTGAGTGATGACATTATACCATGGAGATAGACTCATGGTAGCTGTGAGTGATGACATTATACCATGGATATAGACTCATGGTAGCTGAGAGTGTTGACATTATACCATGGAGATAGACTCATGGTAGATGTTAGTGATGACATTATACCATGGAGATAGATTCATGGTAGCCATGAGTGATGACATTATAACATGGAGAAAGTCTCATGGTAGCTGTGAGTGATGACATTATACCATGGAGATAGACTCATGGTAGCTGTGAGTGATGACATTATACTGGGGAGATAGACTCATGGTAGCTGTGAGTGATGACATTATACTGTGGAGATAGACTCATGGTAGCTGTGAGTGATGACATTATACTGGGGAGATAGACTCATGGTAGCTATGAGTGATGACATTATACTGGGGAGATAGACTCATGGTAGCTGTGAGTGATGACATTATACCATGGAGATAGACTCATGGTAGCTGTGAGTGATGACATTATAACATGGAGATAGACTCATGTTAGCTGTGAGTGATGACATTATACTGGGGAGATAGACTCATGGTAGTTGTGAGTGATGACATTATACTGGGGAGATAGACTCATGGTAGCTATGAGTGATGACATTATACTGGGGAGATAGACTCATGGTAGCTGTGAGTGATGACATTATAACATGGAGATAGACTCATGGTAGCTGTGAGTGATGACATTATAACATGGAGATAGACTCATGGTAGCTATGAGTGATGACATTATACTGGGGAGATAGACTCATGGTAGCTGTGAATGATGACATTATACCATGGAGATAGACTCATGGTAGCTGTGAGTGATGACATTATAACATGGAGATAGACTCATGGTAGCCATGAGTGATGACATTATACTGGGGATATAGACTCATGGTAGCTATGAGTGATGACATTATAACATGGAGATAGACTCATGGTAGCTGTGAGTGATGACATTATACTGGGGAGATAGACTCATGGTAGCTGTGAATGATGACATTATACCATTGAGATAGACTCATGGTAGCTGTGAGTGATGACATTATAACATGGAGATAGACTCATGGTAGCCATGAGTGATGACATTATACTGGGGATATAGACTCATGGTAGCTGTGAATGATGACATTATACCATTGAGATAGACTCATGGTAGCCATGAGTGATGACATTATACTGGGGAGATAGACTCATGGTAGCTGTGAGTGTTGACATTATACCACAAGGGAGAATTGAAAGGCATTGAATGTAGAAAATACATTATGGAGACCCTTGAGATTAGACAGTTTCGTACCTGGGCCGACAGGCATGGCAGCCCCCATCACAGAGCTAGGGCGCCCTTGATCCTGCTCTTCTCTGAATTCATTTTCTGCTCCAGTCCTTGGTGAGTCCAAATCCTCATCATTAATCCCCTCAAGTTCCCCATCCCCTTCCTCTTCCCCTATCCCAGGGTCAGCATCTGAAGCAATACCTGAAGCAGTACCTGGAGCAGAACCAGGAGCAGAACTGTTTTGTTGAGGACCACTTCCATTTTTCTGGGAGGGACCCTTTTTAGATTTTTGGCCCCGGGGAGTGCCTGCTGTCTTCCCTGCTACTACTGCGCCGACAACTACTGCACCAGCTACTCGACCTTGACCAGATACCTGACCTTCACCTTCTTCCTCACCTTCAATGTCAGCTTCACATTGTCCGGCTGTTCAAAGTCAAACACAATTATAAAATGCAATCAAACATATACTTCTAATTTTGGTCAATTTTTACATGATTTCAGCAATACCGTAGCAAAAATGCAATTACATATAAAAGCATCTGGCATAACAACGAAAAATTTCCTTATTGTTCTAAATCTACATATGAAGCTACAAATCATTTTTCAAGTATTAAAAAAAATATCCGTAGAAAATATGAAAGCCAGGAGATATTTTACAGATTAGCATAAGGTGTTTAGCACAAATCCACTGCAAAACTGAAAAGTAATCAACCATAGGTGTTCTTCTGTTAAAATCAAATTCATTGATACATGGTAGTAAACTTGTTCTAAAATTTCTTTCCAATAACAACTCTTTTGTATTAATCATTTTGCTCTTATTGTCATATTAATGAATAAAAATCTATTGTTAATTCTCCACACAGGTGTTCCAGTCAGGTGGATGGTGGTACAAAATGACCCGGATATACTGAAAACAATTGTGACGAAGAAAATATAGCAGACCATTTTCATTTTAAATTCTAACTTTGAATTATAGATATCTTCAAATTTTAGCAATTAATATCTTCAATGTATATTTTGATATCAAGTTTGTAATTAAGACACTGCTAATGACAACTACTGTATATTCTAAAAATAATTTCTACAGCTTTAATTACCTATGAAATATCTAGTAAACAGAGAAATTGATGATATGCGGATCCTTTGTATATGAAAATATTTTCATAATAAAAAGTTACAATGTTTCAAAACATCTTTCTAATTTTTGAATATCACTGAGCCAATATCTTTTAATCAGTTATTTGTTGTTTAAGAAGGAATTAGTTAAATATATATCAGAAAAAGAACTTCCACAAGGACACCCACTCGATAAGGTAAAACATTTGTGTTGACAGGAACAGTAAACCTACAAGAGTGCTGATGAAAGGAAAGCACAGGATGCAATAGATTAAAGGAAATTCATCACCAACCTTGACAAAATCCCAAAGATTCAATTTTTATACCTAACATTAAAATTATTTTAATAACTCACTTCAAAAACTGTGATATAGCTTGTTTCATAAATGCATTTTTTACAAGTCAAATTTTGAAATTTTAGTAAGAATATCTAATATCATATGCTTTTCCACTGTGAAGTTTGAACATAAGAAACAAAATACTGCTGTGGTATATGTTTTGTTTTTCATTGTGTATTTGAAATTGTGTCTTGCTAACTTCATTCATTTTACATGATGTAATTAAAATCGACCAACCATATTTGCACAAAACTTTTTTGCTGGAGGATACTTTTGCTACTTTCATACACCAGACAGAATTTCTTGTCTTTCATGAAAATTACGAAAAAAGTTTTGAATATTGAAATTATATAATCCAGCCTAAGGCAAATTGATCATGACTGATTATTGCTTATATAGTGCTCTAGCTTCCTTCATTAATTTCATATTCCTTGGTAGCCGAGGTAGCAGTCCTCAAAATTTAGTCATCAAAAACATGAAATCAAATCACCTGTCAAGAGCAAAAATTTTAGTGGCGCCAAATGCCAGCACTCAAAATCTTAAACGGGAAAATTTGACAAGAAACAGCAATTTCAGAAAAAGACAATCTCAAGAAGCAGAAATCGATGAAAGCAAAGCCGCAGAAAATTTTCAGCGGATTGCCAGAGAGTGCTTGAAAGGTCAGTGAGCATCACTCAGTATATGTGTGGACGCAGCAGATCACACAAAAGATGGCCGACTCTGGTGAGAGGTCAAAGGTTACACTCGCACTTACCCGCGGACCCCTGGGACTGTTTGCCCCCCACTGTGGCCTCTTGCCACTCTTCCTCATTGCCTTCCTCATTGATTTTTAGTACTGAACATGGAGAGAAACACCTTATCAACAGTGCAATTGGGAAAAAAAAGAAGATGTCTTAAGGGCAACTATGATAAACAATAGCTTTTTCCTAAATCTTGAATGCGAAAAATTAGAAATTGTTACAATTTGGTTCAACATATTGTAAATAATTTATTGAAAACATTATCAGTATTCATTTTTTTTTTTACTTTTATAATCTAAAATCATTTTGAAGTTTGAAGTGACATAGCTATATTAAGACTAGATATGAATTGGTTTAAAGAAAATGATTTCTCTACTTTTTGTTTGACATAATTTTAAAATTAGAACTTAATGCAAGCCAGAGCATCTACAGATGCCAATCTTTCAAGCTTGGTTATATTTTAATTAACAACAAATTCAACCAACAAAGACATATACAATAGGCAGCTATCAGGAAAGCAGGATACCAGGAATCATGTTTGTGTATTCGAGCTTGAATAAAAATTCTGAATGAGTTTTATACATTGCCACAAGTTTGATGAGAAACTCTGGCGTCAAATTCATGGAATGTTGACTGCTGAAAAGAACCTTACACTTGGAATTGCTTTGATCCTTTCTTCACATTACATATTTATTCTAAATCAAATAATTGAAATGATAATGAAACTAATGTATCAAATCATATGGAAAGTGTGAGCTACATTTCACTTAGAGTATAAAATACAAATGTAAAATAAAAAGGTAAAAATTGGCAATATAAGATTGTTAGCAGATACAAAGGTCATGAGTCATAGACATACATAACACATTATCACAAATCGTTACTGCACATTAATTCAGCTTTGTATGAAATTCTTCTGTTGAGAAATAGCAGATTTGAAGCAAAATTCAACACTGTACAAGTTAAATCAATCTTCAGTGGAGATTTTCAAAGTTTACTGAGTGCTAAGACACACTTATGAAGCAGTATTGAACCATCATTTTGTTGTGGTTATCAAATAATAAAGTATTACACACTAACTTAACTAGTATATTTTTCCAGCATATATCTTTTGTGCCAGTCCAGTACCCCTCACAGTGCTGTATACTTTCCGAGTATGTATCATATATTGTTTTTAAGTAGAGTACAGTGGATTCTGATCCAGGTAATCTCTTCATTGAAGTCACAATATTTGGAAAATTTCAGAAATACATGCATTTGTAGCTTAAATCTAGTCTGCTAATATATTGAAATACAATTTTTTTTATATGATAATATTACTAGTAATCAAACAATGGAAAATTAAACATTAGAAAACCATGGAAATTATTACATGTATACCGTATTTATCATGTAATAAGTAAAAGGACCAGCAAATAACCTTGGATTCAAAGTCAATTAAGATTTATTAAAGCATAATGTTTTTTTTTTTTTTTTTTTTAGTAGCATAAACTTAACAAACAGCAATTGATATGGGTGGACTTTTTACTTGACATGGGCTTATCACAGATAAATACAGTACCTGTAACTATCCTTGAAGTTGTATTGAGGGTCTGTTTTTACAGACCTGCTTTGAAGAAATATTTTATTATTGATCTAGCGGCAATAGTTTGTACAATGCATAAAACGTTTTATTGCGACATCCTGTTTCAAGTTTTTCTTTCAATAAATGAATAAACTGTACTCCATTTGTGTAAAAAATCCAACAAATACATACAGGTATCTGATTATTTCATCCTGTTTATAAAACTTGGTGTCACCAAACTTTATACAAATGTGATACTCCCTGTCACATTGCCAAAGCCTTTCATTAATAGTTCTTTCACATCATAAATTCTATAATTAAAGGATAGTGTGAGCCAGAGATTAGCTCAGAAATAATACATTTATAGGAGAGTTTGGTAAATTCGATTGTGTTCTTATTCAGGTAAAGCTCTGACAGACATGGAACAGGGAACAGAATAGTGAAAGATATACAGTATTACAAAGTACTACACACTGAAGAGTCCAATCACAGTACAGATATTCATTATCACACAAATCAAAACCACTTTCTAGGTAAATCATAAATTTCACTTTTAATATTTTGTTATTTAATCCATTTAGATACTAGCTGTTTCCACTGACTCTGCTTGGGAGTCTCCCAGATTTTCTTTTTAGCTCAATATGTAGAGGAGTCCTGGGGTTTTATCCCTAGTAGAGGTATTGAAATAAGTTTGATTGATGATAACCTTTCTTACAGACACATTATAAGAATCTGTTTTTGTGATTGAATCCAATCAGTGTGTTTTTTAAGTGTGCCCAGGTGCATTTGCAGTCATAGCAGTGAAGACTCAATTGTCATGTATTACAGACTTGGAGAGAAAAACACTTTTGACATAGAGACAATAAATAAAAATTCTTATGTAACCATTTCAAAATACATCCATGTTTACGGAACATCTTGGTTCTTGCTTCAACTAAATCTAAGAGGAAAAAATCAATTCAGATGTAACACATTCTAATAAATATGACAAGATTCATATGGAAAAATTCTGAGAATGATTAATGAAATCTACCTTATGTTTAGCTATAAAGTTAAGTCCTCAAGAAGTATTCACCTAAAAATATTTAGTATTTTCTGACTAAAATTAAATGATAATCAACATAATTTATATTTTTGTTATTTGTTCCTACATAAGATGCTTTTAAGATTAGAAACAAGAGATCTTTACAACTAAAGACAAAAAATGTGTAGTGTGTTTATCACAAAAACAGAGTTACATAAAAGCTTGACATACCATGGTGAGAGCACAATACATGCAAACAGTGCACAGATTCACACAATGAGGGCTAACCTGCACAAAACTTTTCAATCATTTTTGAGATTGCTTGATTTTTTTAATCTACATCAAAAATAATATTGATGCAGAAAAAATTGGATAGGGAAAAAATAAATTTAATTGAACTGTATGTATACTTAACTTGAGGATAATTAGAACCTGATTTTATATACATGTACATGTATGTGAAATTTATCAATTCAATATATTTCAGAATATTCTCAAAATGATTTATAAATGATTTGTGCAGATACCAAGTGAAGGACTAGGTATGATAAGTACAGCTATTGGTCCATTTTACTTGAGACAAATAATCCCCCCCCCCCCCCCCCCCCCCCCCCCCCCCCCCCCACATTACTTTCAATATTTCGGGACTGATGAGTCTCATATTTATAAGTCCGAAACTTTTGTAATTTATTGCAAAAAAAATCCTTCAACATTATGAAATTTTATAATCAGACAGGATGGTCTAACCCAAGAGTGAAACAAAGTCACTCTGAAAAAGATCAATCTGATAACTTAGGCCCAATTAGTAGTTATCTGATCATACCTTGTCTTACTTAATAATCATTCAATCCAAACACTTGTTAGGTTAATACTTGTTTGAACCCATAGCAACAAACACATGCAATGCAGGTAGGTGGTCTTGGATAGGGTGAAATGGATGATTGGCACTCACTAGCTCCTCCCTTGACTCCGCCTCCCTCCTCCTTGTTCCACTCTATCTCCCCCAGGACTACACATCACCAACACAGGACAAAATCATCAGACCAAAAAACCATGGCATATAACCCGTCTACATTTGATTGACAGGCAGACTGGCCAATCAGTTGACACCAGTTGCATGATTGACAGGTAACTGATAGATGAACCTAACACATACTGATTTTTTAGGAATGTTTTGGGAATTCTCTATGGAAATTTAATATCTAGATTTTATTGAATATTAAATCCATTTAAGAAAATAAAGAATCTAGATTGATCATCATTGATATTTAAGATGGATATGACTTCTTTGGTTCAGTAATATATGTAAAGGTATTTCAATAATCAAGACGAATTGATGAATTCAAAAACTTTTAAATTTGTACAGACTGATGGTCAAATTTCTCTTCTTTCTAAAATTGCAGTAAACACAATTTTTCTCTGTTCAACTTTGTGACCTTTAATTTGGCAGTATGTGTTAGGTTTCTATATAAAGCAACCCTTTGACTCAGACTGGGTTATGTGACTTAATTTGCATACATTTCAAAATCTACCTACAGATGATGGTTATAATGACAGCAAGATGTATCAAGTACATAAGCAAAACCATATTCATTTTAATATTCAAATTCACGTAAATTTTCCATAATTATCGTTTTGAAAGATTTTTTTTAACCTAGAAAGCAATACAAATTTATTGTACACAATTTCATTATCATATAACTGAATCAGTTTAAATTTCATGAATTCTATGATATGGTTGTGCTCATGCAGTGAATAATGAGAAATTATTGACACAGTTCATTACAAAATTACTGCTAAATATATCAATATTATGGTAAAAAGTAGCCATGCATAATTTACTGAAACATTTAAAACTGAAGTTACTTTTTCTTGCACCAATCAGTCAAACCAATAACCAAAACATCTAAATCAAAACCATCAAGCGTCTAATAAACCCATTCACTAAACAACACACAACAAAAAGTTACGCAACGTTTAACAGTGTGTGTGCACTATTTGATGTGTCATATTTGGTAATTAAATAATCCAAATTACATGTGATTTTTATTATAAATCTACTTTAAACTAGCCTTTGCTATAACTTTAGTAAAGCATGCTGTTAAATGTTTAAAGGCTATTGAAATTTTGTGAAAAAAACATGATTTTATGAATATAATTTTATATGAAAAAAAACTACTTCTAAAAAATGAATAAGTAAATCTAACAAAATATCTAATAAATATTTTGTGGTGTTGAAGAACAAAGATATTAAAGATAAAATATGATTTAGCAAGTAAAACTGTTCATATAACTGAAAAATAAATTGATTAGTAAAAAAAAATCATTAACACAACTGTCATGTTTCTAAGTCTACCAAAAACACAACTAAAGTGTTATATCTGGCTCTGAACTATCAACAGTACATGCAACTATTGGTTATATTGAAAATTATTTTCTATTTATTTTTTAAAAACCATCAACATAAATACTGCCACGATTTAGTGTTTGAATTTCCCAGAGAAATGTTTTCCTTCTAAATACAATCTAAAGATCTTTGAAAGATGACATTACAGTACCAAATTATTTCATTACAAGTTCCTTCCATTCAAATAATATAAGATATAGCTCTTTTCTCAATTCATATTTATGAAGTAAAAAGAAAAAATAAGGATTGGCAATATCTTTAATTTACTTACAACATATTGTGTTGTGTCTCACATAAATGTATACTAATATATATCAAATAAATACTGGATTATTGGTTTATGAAATCATTTAAGATTTTAGCAGATCCAGAAAAAATTAATATAACTCTAACATCTATATATATTTCAAATGAAATTAATTATAACCAGATGAAACATCAGTTGAGAAATCTAAACATTTTAATGTGGAGTATCAAGGTTTGATAGTCAATATCTAGCTGATAACGAACAAACGATTTTGTTGGACTATCTAGGGTATTATGTTAATTTGTTACCATAGTAACCAACCTGCTGCAGTAGGTGGCAAGCCCTTCAGCTGCCCGTCGACAGAGGAGAGTTTACTGTCGTAGTATTCCCGTAGTTTGACAAGATTTTGTTCTGCCTTGGCTTTGCTAACTTTCTCCTTTTCAAATTCCTCCTTCATTTCCTGCATCTTTGCATCATATTCCTAAAACAGATATACATGTATACATATTTGTACTTATTTAGAAGTGTATTTTTTTAGTCATGAGAAACATTGTTGGAATACAATGTCATGTATTTAAAGTTAAAAAGGGAGGTAAAATCGAAACAGATAACTATAGAAAGTGCTACCAAAGCGTCGGCCCATACTTCATTGACAATTTGTCCTGGTAAAGCTTAAAGACCAATGAAGGCAAAATTTCACATTTGGCTGAATAAAGTGAATCAAAATAAATAAAAAAAAAAAATGAAAAAATAAAACCAAAACAATTTTGATTTTGAATTTAAAACAAATATCATTTTGTTCACCTTGTTCATTAAAGTGGAAATTTAAGCAGCCCTACTTTCATCTACAGAACCAATTTGTATCCACCCTCCAGAGGTTGTGGCAAAGGCACGAACAGAGAGAAAGTATAAAACTATGGTCCATATTCTGTTTTATTTATATCATATATCAAAACACTAAAAAAAAACTTTTGAAAAGTTAAAACTTTTAAAGTATACATATGTACAATTTTATTTTGATGCAATGACTGACTACTAGTTCTTTGTTGACAAAGTACTTACTAGTCGAATGCTTTCTTTTTCCTCCTCCAGTTCCTGTCGTACCTGGTCCGTGTTACTTGTGGACGCCTGTCCTGCCTTGACTGCCACTGGAGCAGCGCCACCTACAAATATTGGATAAAATACAACCAATCCATAACTTTTACATTACTGTATACCTGGTAATTTTCGCCCCCGTTTAATTTTCGCCATTTTCGCCCTTTGATGATAGGGCGAATTTAAGATGATGGCGAAAATTTCAAGCTGAATTGAAGGGTTTATAAACCATATAGTACATGGGCCAAGTGTAGTCGGATCACAAATATACCCCTGTGCTTTTCAAGTGAGTTTTATTCTATACCATAACAAGCAACACGTGTTATATATTTACACTAAATTTATAAAGTAATTCACTGTTTTATTCCAATCTATGCATGTGAAACAAAATCTAGATCTAAATCTAGGTCTAGTTAATTTGGAACATCACGTTAAGTTAAATCGAGAAAATGGGCTAAGATAGCGTACTAGGTTTAGTATATTTGATTTAAAAAACTATAAATACTAAGTAACTTTAAAACTTTAAAAATGATGCACACAAAATAGCATCAAATTCTTGTCATTGTGAAGGCTGAGTTCCCTGTCGCTTGTGGCTTCCATCGATGCACAAGTGTGCAAGAGAAAACACTGGTCAGTAATTAGTCACGGCATGGTGAACTTACCTTTCATCGTGTTTGCTTAAAATCGCCCACGCATACCTGATACTATTTGAATCAATAGGGGCTAAAAGTAAATCTGAACACAAGTAAAAGTTGTATATTTCAAACCTGATTGCATTTCACACCTCAGCGGGATATATATACAAAGAAAAGAAAATAGGGGAACTCGATAACTCCCGAGTGTTCCGAGTGCAACTGTATAGAGAATTTCGAACGGAATTTTCCGATTGTAAACGAGAACAAGAGGCCCATGGGCCTTAACGGTCACCTGAGATTTGAAATATTTCAGTTTATTTAATTGACCCTTTTTGCCCCCCCCCCCCCCCCCTATCAGCCCCTAGAGGTCAGTCAGGGCCAACATATGCATATTATCAAACTTTCATTCCATGCTGAAAATGTTAACCAGAATGAATTCCAATAGAAATCAAAACAAATCAGTCAAAAATGTGATTTCCCTATATAAACTATAGTAAAATTTACCCCCTCCCCAGGGGCAAACTTGTGACCCCAGGGTCATGAAATTTAAAATTTCAATAAAGCACCATAAGAGCCTTCATACTATAAAGAGTATTTGATTCCACCTTATTTCAGTCTTGAGATGAAGATTTTTGAAATTTCAGTCAATTTGACCCTTTTTAGCCCCGTCCATCAGCCCCGGGGGGTCAGTCAGGGCCAACATGTGCATGCAATCAAACTGTCATCCCATGCTGACAATGTTTATAAAATTAGAACGAATTCCAAAACAAATAAAACAAATAAAAGTCAAAAATGTTATTTCCCTATATAAACTATAGTAAAGTTTAGCCCCTACCCCAGGGGCTAACTTGAGACCCCAGGGTCATGAAATTCACAATTTTGGTAAAGCACCTTCAGACCCTTCCATCTATGAAGTGTATTCGATTCTATCATATCTGATAGTAGAGAAGAAGATTTTTGAAATTTCAGTCAATTTGGCCCTTTTTGCCCCACCCATCAGCCTCTGGGGGTCAGCCAGGGCCAACATGTGCATGCCATCAAACTGTCATCCCATGCTGACAATGGTTACAAAATTAGAATTAATTCCAATAGAAATAAAACAAATAAAAGTCAAAAATGTTATTTCCCTATATAAACTATAGTAAAGTTTAGCCCCGCCCCAGGGGCAAAAAACTTGAGACCTCAGGGTCATGAAATTCACAATTTTGGTAAAGAACCTTCAAACCCAGCCATCTATGAAGTGTATTTGATTCTATCATATCTGAGAGTAGAGAAGAAGATTTGTGAAATTTCAGTCAATTTGGCTCTTTTTAGCCCCGCCCATCAGCCCCTGGGGGTCAGTCAGGGCCAACATGTGCATGCCATCAAACTGTCATCCCATGCTGACAATGTTTACAAAACAAGAGGCCCAATGGGCCTGTATCGCTCACCTGGCTCTACTATGTTGATTACCTCTTTATTAAAATATCAGAGTAAGCTAGATTTATTCGTATTAAAAGATTTTCTAGTCCTACATTGCAGCATTCTATTGGCCTAATATTAGGTCTTGCAGGCTCTTGGCTATCGCAAAATTATTGTTTACAGATTTAAGCCGATTTCACCCCTGTGACCTTTAATGAAGGTCAACGTCATTTATTTGAACAAACTTTGTAGCCCTTCACCCGAGCATGCTACAGGCCCAATATCAAGTCCCTGGGCCTCTTAGTAATTGAGAAGAAGTCGTTTGAAGATTATAGCCTATTTGACCCATGTGACCTTGAATGAAGGCCAAGGTCATTTATTTGAACAAACTTTGTAGCCCTTCACTCCAGCATGCTGCAGGCACAATATCAAGTCCCTGGGCCTCTTGGTTATTGAGAAGAAGTCGTTTGAAGATTATAGCCTATTTGACCCATGTGACCTTGAATGAAGGTCAACGTCATTTATTTGAACAAACTTTGTAGCCCTTCACCCCAGCATGCTACAGGCTCAATATCAAGTCCCTGGGCCTCATGGTTATTGAGAAAAAGTCGTTTGAAGATTATAGCCTATTTGACCCATGTGACATTGAATGAAGGTCAACGTCATTTATTTGAACAAACTTTGTAGCCCTTCACCCCAGCATGCTACAGGCCCAATATCAAGTCCCTGGGCCTCTTAGTAATTGAGAAGAAGTCGTTAGAAGATTATAGCCTATTTGACCCATGTGACCTTGAATGAAGGTCAAGGTCATTTATTTGAATAAACTTTGTAGCCCTTCACCCCAGCATGCTACAGGCCCAATATCAAGTCCCTGGGCCTCTTGGTTATTGAGAAGAAGTTCTTTGAAGATTATAGCCTATTTGACCCATGTGACCTTGAATGAAGGTCAAGGTCATTTATTTGAACAAACTTTGTAGCCCTTCACCCCAGCATGCTACAGACCAAATACCAAGTCCCTGGGCCTCTTGGTTATTGAGAAGAAGTCGTTTGAAGATTATAGACTATTTGACCCATGCGACCTTGAATGAAGGTCAAGGTCATTTATTTGAACAAACTTGGTAGCCCTTCACCCCAGCATGCTACAGGCCCAATATCAAGTCCCTGGGCCTCTTGGTTATTGAGAAGAAGTCGTTTGAAGATTATAGCCTATTTGACCCATGTGACCTTGAATGAAGGTCAAGGTCATTTATTTGAACAAACTTTGTAGCACTTCACCCAAGCATGCTACAGGCCCAATATCAAGTCCCTTGGCCTCTTGGTTATTGAGAAGAAGTCACTTGAAGATTATAGCCTATTTGACCCATGTGACCTTGAATGAAGGTCAACGTCATTTATTTGAACAAACTTTGTAGCCCATCACCCAAGCATGCTACAGGCACAATATCAAGTCCCTGGGCCTCTTGGTTATTGAGAAGAAGTCGTTTGAAGATTATAGCCTATTTGACCCATGTGACCTTGAATGAAGGCCAAGGTCATTTATTTGAACAAACTTTGTAGCCCTTCACTCCAGCATGCTGCAGGCACAATATCAAGTCCCTGGGCCTCTTGGTTATTGAGAAGAAGTCGTTTGAAGATTATAGCCTATTTGACCCATGTGACCTTGAATGAAGGTCAACGTCATTTATTTGAACAAACTTTGTAGCCCTTCACCCCAGCATGCTACAGGCTCAATATCAAGTCCCTGGGCCTCATGGTTATTGAGAAGAAGTCGTTTGAAGATTATAGCCTATTTGACCCATGTGACATTGAATGAAGGTCAAGGTCATTTATTTGAACAAACTTTGTAGCCCTTCACCCCAGCATGCTACAGGCCCAATATCAAGTCCCTGGGCCTCTTAGTAATTGAGAAGAAGTCGTTAGAAGATTATAGCCTATTTGACCCATGTGACCTTGAATGAAGGTCAAGGTCATTTATTTGAACAAACTTTGTAGCCCTTCACCCCAGCATGCTACAGCCCCAATATCAAGTCCCTTGGCCTCTTGGTTATTGAGAAGAGGTCGCTTGAAGATTATAGCCTATTTGACCCATGTGACCTTGAATGAAGGCCAAGGTCATTTATTTGAACAAACTTTGAAGCCCATCACCCCAGCATGCTACAGGCCCAATATCAAGTCCCTGGGCCTCTTGGTTATTGAGAAGAAGTCGTTTGAAGATTATAGCCTATTTGACCCATGTGACCTTGAATGAAGGCCAAGGTCATTTATTTGAACAAACTTTGTAGCCCTTCCCCCCAGCATGCTACATACCCAATATCAAGTCCCTTGGCCTTTTGGTTATTGAGAAGAAGTTGTTTGAATGAAAAAGTTGACGCCGGACGGCCGGACGGACGGACGGACGGCGGACGCCGCACCACGGCATAAGCTCACTTGCCCTTCGGGCAGGTGAGCTAATAAGAATGAATTCCAATAGAAATAAAACAAGAGGCCCAATGGGCCTGTATCGCTCACCTGGCTCTACAGCAACTTTGAAGTTGATTGAGGTCATTTCTACAGATACTATGCTGATTATCATAGTAAGCTAGCTAGGTTTATTCATATTAATAAATTTTCTAGTCCTTCATTCCAGCATTTTATTGGCCTAATATCTGGTCTAGGAGGCTCTTGGCTATCGCAAAATTATTGTTTACAGATTTAAGCCGATTTCACCCCTGTGACCTTAAATGTAGGTCAAGAGTCATTCATTTGAACAAACTTTGTAGCCCTTCAACCCAGCATGCTACAGGCCCAATATCAAGTCCCTGGGCCTCTTGGTTATTAAGAAGAAGTCATTTGAAGAATATAGCCTATTTGACCAATATGACCTTCAGTGAAGGTCAAGGCAATTCATTTGAACAAACTTGGTAGCCCTTTACCGTAGCATGCTACAGGCCCAATATCAAGTCCCTTGGCCTCTTGGTTATTGAGAAGAAGTTGTTTGAAGACTATAGCCTATTTGACCCATTCGACCTGGAATGAAGGTCAAGGTCATTTATTTGAACAAACTTTGTTGCCCTTCACCCCAGCATGCTACAGGCCCAATATCAAGTCCCTGGGTCTCTTGGTTATTGAGAAGAAGTCGTTTGAAGATTATAGCCTATCTGACCCATGTGACCTTGAATGAATATCAACGTCATTTATTTGAACAAACTTTGTAGCCCTTCACTCCAACATGCTACAGGTCCAATATCAAGTCCCTGGGCCTCTTGGTTATTGAGAAGAAGTCGTTTGAAGATTATAGCCTATTTGACCCATGTGACCTTTAATGAAGGTCAAGGTCATTTATTTGAACAAACTTAGTAGCCTTTCACCCCAGCATGCTACAGGCCCAATATCAAGTCCCTGGGCCTCTTGGTTATTGAGAAGAAGTCGTTTGAAGATTATAGCCTATTTGACAAATGTGACCTTGAATGAAGGTCAAGGTCATTTATTTGAACAAACTTTGTAGCCCCTCACCCCAGCATGCTACAGGCCCAATATCAAGTCCCTGGGCCTCTTGGTTATTGAGAAGAAGTCGTTTGAAGATTATAGCCTATTTGACTCATATGACCTTGAATGAAGGTCAAGGTCATTTATTTGAACAAACTTTGTAGACCTTCACCCCAGCATGCTACAGGCCAAATATCAAGTCCCTGGGCCTCTTGGTTATTGAGAAGAAGTCGTTTGAAGATTATAGCCTATTTGACCCATGTGACCTTGAATGAAGGTCAAGGTCATTTATTTGAACAAACTTTGTAGCCCTTCACCCAAGCATGCTACAGGCCCAATATCAAGTTCCTGGGCCTCTTGGTTATTGAGAAGAAGTCGTTTGAAGATTATAGCCTATTTGACCAGTGTGACCTTGAATGAAGGTCAAGGTAATTTATTTGAACAAACTTGGTAGTCCTTCACCCCAGCAAGCTACAGGCTCAATATCAAGTCCCTTGGCCTCTTGGTTATTGTGAAGAAGTCGTTTGAAGATTATAGCCTATTTGACCCATGTGACCTTGAATGAAGGTCACAGTCATTTATTTTAACAAACTTAGTAGCCCTTCATCCCAGCATGCTACAGACCCAATATCAAGTCCCTGGACCTCTTGGATATTGAGAAGAAGTCGTTTGAAGATTATAGCCTATTTGACCCATGTGACCTTGAATGAAGGTCAAGGTCAATTATTTGACCAAACTTGGTAGCCCTTCACCCCAGCATGCTACAGGCCAAATATCAAGTCCCTGGGCCTCTTGGTTATTGAGAAGAAGTCGTTTGAAGATTATAGCCTATTTGACCCATGTGACCTTGAATGAAGGTCAAGGTCATTTATTTGAACAAACTTTGTAGCCCTTCACCCAAGCATGCTACAGGCCCAATATCAAGTTCCTGGGCCTCTTGGTTATTGAGAAGAAGTCGTTTGAAGATTATAGCCTATTTGACCAGTGTGACCTTGAATGATGGTCAAGGTAATTTATTTGAACAAACTTGGTAGTCCTTCACCCCAGCAAGCTACAGGCTCAATATCAAGTCCCTTGGCCTCTTGGTTATTGAGAAGAAGTCGTTTGAAGATTATAGCCTATTTGACCCATGTGACCTTGAATGAAGGTCACAGTCATTTATTTTAACAAACTTAGTAGCCCTTCATCCCAGCATGCTACAGACCCAATATCAAGTCCCTGGACCTCTTGGTTATTGAGAAGAAGTCGTTTGAAGATTATAGCCTATTTGACCCATGTGACCTTGAATGAAGGTCAAGGTCAATTATTTGACCAAACTTGGTAGCCCTTCACCCCAGTATGCTACAGGCCCAATATGAAGTTCCTGGGCCTCTTGGTTATTGAGAAGAAGTTGTTTAAATGAAAAAGTTGACGCCGGACGGCCGGACGGCCGGACAGACGGATGGACGGACGACGGACGCCGCACCATGGCATAAGCTCACTTGCCCTTCGGGCAGGTGAGCTAATAAATTAAAGTCAAAAATGTGATTTCCCTATATAAAACTATAGTAAAGTTTAGCCCCTCCCCAGGGGCAAACGTGAAACCCCTGGGTCATGAAATTTACAATTTTGGTAAAGCACCTTAAGACCCTTCCATCTATGAAGAGTGTTTGATTCCAGCATATCTGAGAGTAGAGAAGAAGATTTTTGAAGTTTTAGTCAATTTGACCCTTTTTGGCCCCGCCCCTCAGGCCCCTGGGGGGTGGGGACCTTATAAATTACAATTTTGGTTGACCTTAAGCCATAGAAGCTTCCTGCCAAATTTCATAGAATTTGGTTTGTGGGTTTTGGAGAAGAAGTCGAAAATGTAAATTGTTTACAGATGCACGACGGACGACGGACGACGCACGACGACGGACAAAAGGGGATTAGAATAGGTCACTTGAGACTTTGTCTCAGGTGACCTAAAAAGACATTCCATAAAAGTAGTTTAAGGCAAATTTAAAACGGGGCGAATATCTTTTGTGTTGATCAAGGGCGAAAATAACCTGGGCCGAAAAATACCAGGTATACAGTAACAGTACCTTACAAAGTTACAAAGTATAAGCCTGGTATCAAATTTGTGATCTGTCTGACAAGTATGAGGTTACCAGTACTCATCAATTTACAAGTAATTTGCATATATATTCCCAAATGTTTTTGCTATTATGTCCCTATTAAAATATATACAGAAAATGATTTTTATATTTTGGAAGAGAGCTGCGTGAAGCAATAACTTTAGAGGCTTCCCTTTAAAACCCTCCATACAATAACCTTGGAAGCCTCCCTCAGGGATCGGGAGCTGCCCCATCAACCCTCCATATAATTACCTTGGAAGCCTCCCTCAGGGATCGGGAGCTGCCCCATCAACCCTCCATATAATTACCTTGGAAGCCTCCCTCAGGGATCGGGAGCTGTCCCGTCAACCCTCCATATAATTATCTTGGAAGCCTCCCTCAGGGATCGGGAGCTGTCCCACCAACCCTCCATATAATTACCTTAGAAGCCTCCCTCAGGGATCGGAAGCTGCCCTATCAACCCTCCATACAATTACCTCGGAAGCCTCCCTCAGGGATTAGGAGCTGCCCCATCAACCCTCCATGTAATTACCTTGGAAGCCTCCCTCAGGGATCGGGAGCTGTTCAATTGACCCTCCATACAATTACCTTGGACGCCTCCTTCAGGGATCGGGATTTATCCCACCAACCCTCCATAAAATTACCTTCGAAGCCTCCCTCAGGGATCGGGAGGTGTCCTGTCAACCCTCCATACAATTACCTTGTAAGCTTCCCTCAGGGATCGGGAGCTGTCCTGTTAACCCTCCATACAATTACCTTGGAAGCCTCCCTCAGGGATCGGGAGCTGTCCTATCAACCCTCCATATAATTACCTTGGAAGCCTCCATCAGGGATCGGGAGCTGTCCCACCAAC
Source organism: Pecten maximus (assembly GCF_902652985.1). Taxonomy (NCBI): domain Eukaryota; kingdom Metazoa; phylum Mollusca; class Bivalvia; order Pectinida; family Pectinidae; genus Pecten; species Pecten maximus. Next base: position 22,447,105 of record NC_047024.1, on the reverse strand, counting down.
CCTCCATACAATTACCTTGGAAGCCTCCTCAGGGAATCGGGAGCTGTCCTATCAACCCTCCATACAATTACCTTGGAAGCCTCCCTCAGGGAATCGGAAACTGCCCCATCAACCCTCCATACAATTACCTTGGAAGCCTCCCTCAGGGATCGGGAGCTGTTCAATTGACCCTCCATACAATTACCTTGGAAGCCTCCTTCAGGGATCGGGATTTATCCCACTAACCCTCCATAAAATTACCTTCGAAGCCTCCCTCAGGAATTGGGAGCTGTCCTATCAACCCTCCATATAATTACCTTGGAAGCCTCCCTCAGGGATCGGGAGCTGCCCCGCCAACCCTCCATATAATTACCTTGGAAGCCTCCCTTAGGGATCTGGAGCTGTCCTGTCCACCCTCCATACAATTACCTCGGAAGCTTCCCTCAGGGATTGGGAGCTGTCCTATCAACCCTCCATATAATTACCTTGGAAGCCTCCCTCAGGGATCGGGAGCTGCCCCACCAACCCTCCATATAATTACCTTGGAAGCCTCCCTCAGGGATCGGGAGGTGTCCTGTCAACCGTCCATATAATTACCTTGGAAGCCTCCCTCAGGGATCAGAAGCTGCCCCACCAACCCTCCATATAATTACCTTGGAAGCCTCCCTCAGGGATCGGGAGCTGCCCCATCAACCGTCCATACAATTACCTTGGAAGCCTCCCTCAGGGATAGGGAGCTGCCCCGTCAACCCTCCATATAATTACCTTGGAAGCCTCCCTCAGGGATAGGGAGTTGTCCCATCGACCCTCCATATAATTACCTTGGAAGCCTCCTTCAGGGATCGGGATTTATCCCACTAACCCTCCATAAAATTACCTTCGAAGCCTCCCTCAGGAATTGGGAGCTGTCCTATCAACCCTCCATATAATTACCTTGGAAGCCTCCCTCAGGGATCGGGAGCTGCCCCGCCAACCCTCCATATAATTACCTTGGAAGCCTCCCTTAGGGATCTGGAGCTGTCCTGTCCACCCTCCATACAATTACCTTGGAAGCTTCCCTCAGGGATTGGGAGCTGTCCTATCAACCCTCCATATAATTACCTTGGAAGCCTCCCTCAGGGATCGGGAGGTGTCCTATCAACCCTCCATATAATTACCTTGGAAGCCTCCCTCAGGGATCAGAAGCTGCCCTATCAACCGTCCATACAATTACCATGGAAGCCTCCCTCAGGGATAGGGAGCTGCCCTGTCAACCCTCCATATAATTACCTTGGAAGCCTCCCTCAGGGATAGGGAGCTGTCCCATCGACCCTCCATATAATTACCTTGGAAGCCTCCCTCAGGGATCGGATCGGGAGCTGCCCCATCAACCCTCCATACAATTACCTTGGAAGCCTCCCTCAGGGATAGGGAGCTGCCCTGTCAACCCTCCATACAATTACCTTGGAAGCCTCCCTCAGGGATTAGGAGCTGCCCCATCAACCCTCCATATAATTACCTTGGAAGCCTCCCTCAGGGATCGGGAGCTGCCCCATCAACATAGCTTTGAGTTTGGTGATCTCTTCCTGGTATTCTCTCAGCAGGGCATCTTTAGGGTCCTCATTGATCTTGGGTTTGTTCTGGATGTTCTTGGCACGGTTCGCGTAACGTAGTGTGCTTATAGTCTCCTCATAGTTATTGTCAGCCGGTGACAAACAAGCAACCATAAGGGTCTTTGTATTACCTAGAGAGCAGAGCATATGAAATAAGGTTATCCTTTCTCAAAAAGATGTTAATCAAAATTAGTATGGAATCCCAAAAACATGAAAATTTTACACATTGACAGTTTTTAAAAATGTCTGTTTCATTCTACTCGGCTATAAATAACTAAAACAATTTCTATACCTCCAAGAGAGTCCTGTAGAAGACGTGTGAGCTTGGAATCTCTGTACGGGATATGTTTGGTTTTTGCATCAACAAGTGCAGATATGACATTTCCCAGGGCAGACAATGATAAGTTGATCTTTGTGGCCTCCTTCAGACGGTCTCCAGTAGCACCTGAATATCAAAACAATTCACATTAAGAAATATGGTACCGGTGAAGATACATAATCATGTCAAAATACAGTAAATAAAAAGACTGAATTTATAAAGCTTCAAAGTATTTAAACTAACTGTAACAAAGTAATTTGAAATATAATGTAGTACCTGTTTTGGATTGTCTTTCACTGCCAGCCAGATCGACAAGGTTAAGTTTTCCGGCACGGATATGTTCTTCTCCTTCATCATCTTCCTGTATCATCTCTAAGTTGATAGTAAAGATACTGTGGCTGCGAGATGAGTCAGCATTCATGAGTGTGGCACCTGTAGCACGGTTTTTCCAACCCTTTTCCATTATACGCTCACATTCTGTGACATTGTGTACTGGGTGCATTGAAAGTCCTTAAAATAAAAATTGTTTGTGAATTATGAGGGACAATATTGTCGGTTTCTTATCAAAGAGTCTAATAAATTAATAAATTAAGATCAAATTTTCATTAAATTTTCAAAAAGTCATAGATTATGATGAAATTTCCAGTAAATTATGAAGGAGTCTTACAGAATGAATTAAGATACAATTTTCAGTGAATATCAAAGTGTTCTATAAAGTAAGACAAAATTGTCAGCAACTTATCCAAGAGACCAATAAGTTAAGCCAACCTTGCAAATGATTATCAAAATGTTTTATATATTAAGCAAAAATTGTTGTGAGAATTAATCAACACACTTACCCAATCAGCAAAGGATTTAACTCAAACAAATCTGTCTAGATAAGTGTTTGGTTCATGATACCTACCCAGATAAGTGTTTGGTTCATGAAACCTACCCAGATAAGTGTTTGGTTAATGATACTTACCCAGGTAAGTGTATGGTTCATGATACCTACCCAGATAAGTGTTTGGTTCATGATACCTACCCAGATAAGTGTATGGTTCATGATACCTACCCAGATAAGTGTATGGTTCATGGTACCTACCCAGATAAGTGTATGGTTCATGATACCTACCCAGATAAGTGTATGGTTCATGATACCTACCCAGATAAGTGTATGGTTCATGGTACCTACCCAGATAAGTATATGGTTCATATGGTACCTACCCAGATAAGTGTATGGTTCATATGGTACCTACCCAGATAAGTGTATGGTTCATGATACCTTCCCAGATAAGTGTATGGTTCATGATACTTACCCAGATAAGTGTATGGTTCATGGTACCTACCCAGATAAGTGTTTGGTTCATGATACCTACCCAGATAAGTGTATGGTTCATGATACCTACCCAGATAAGTGTTTGGTTCAGGATACCTACCCAGATAAGTGTTTGGTTCATGATACCTACCCAGATAAGTGTATGGTTCATGATACCTACCCAGATAAGTGTATGGTTCATGATACCTACCCAGATAAATGTATGGTTCATGGTACCTACCCAGATAAGTGTATGGTTCATGATACTTACCCAGATAAGTGTATGGTTCATGATACCTACCCAGATAAGTGTATGGTTCATGGTACCTACCCAGATAAGTGTATGGTTCATGATACCTACCCAGATAAGTGTATGGTTCATGATACCTACCCAGATAAGTGTATGGTTCATATGGTACCTACCCAGATAAGTGTTTGGTTCATGATACCTACCCAGATAAGTGTTTGGTTCATGATACTTACCCAGATAAGTGTATGGTTCATGATACTTACCCAGATAAGTGTATGGTTCATGATACCTACCCAGATAAGTGTATGGTTCATGATACTTACCCAGATAAGTGTATGGTTCATGATATTTATCCAGATAAGTGTATGGTTCCGAAATCACAAAAGTGCTCAGAACGAAGTAAACCCTACTACATATTGCTGTAAAACCTACCACTGACATAGACTCCTTTCTCTGGGTGTTCTTTAAGATCCATTTTTGCTTTGGCATCTTTCCCTAATAAATCTCGAATTTCTTCATTGTAGATTTCCAAATATGATGCATGGATGAGAAATTTTGTTTCTTCGGCCACAGAAACTGTCTCGAAAATGTGGTCAAAAGCCCTGAAACAATTAAAAACTTGTATCTTACTAAATGAATATTGATCCATCTACCACAATTACTTGATATATGATATACATGTAGCAGGTAAGTTTTTTTTTCATAATTCTTATTTAATGCAATGCTCATGATTGTTTTGCTTTATAACATTGTTTTGAAAAATTATCATAATTATCATGAAAAAATTGTTATTAACTGGAATATGTAGGAAAAAACTGTGTTATAAATAAAGTCAACTATAATAAACAATGTAAAAGATACTGAAGCTGTGCTGACCTCGGAATGATGCCTCGTTGGGATGCGGGGTTGGTGATACCTTGCATTGTAAATGATTTACCACATCCTGTCTGACCGTAGGCGAAGATTGTCCCATTGTATCCCTCCGTCACGCCCTACAAAACAGCCAGAATATCTAGATACCAACTTCAGTTAATAGTAAAATCATTTCAAAACTCACAACAGAAGAAAGAAAAACAATATACTGTATCTATTCTCAAATAAGCCCTCTTCCTCAGTGTAAAAGTTTAGAATGATATTTTGGGGAAGGCTTATTATAATTTTATTTGGAGTTTTATATACCAATCCCCGGGGAACATATACAACCTGAGCTGCCAATTCAGCACTAACAGCTTATACACGACACTTCTTGCCCTGCCCTACCACATACTCATTTACAGCTGAGTCGATCGACTGTAACATTTAGGATACAACACAGCGCCCTAGCTGCGACTCGAACTAGCGTCCCTTCGGTCACGTAGCCTTGCTTCCTACCACTAGACCTTTGCGCCTCTATTACACTATTACGAAAGTTCCATAACTATTTTTCATGTCAAGATCATTAAACAAAAAACCTGTGCAAAAGAATTCAATTATCTTCATAATATGTGTGCTAGCTTGTATGGGTTGATATCCAAGACTGCTTGTGCTTTGATTGCATTATTTTGTGCCGTTTTCAATTGGTTTAGATATAATAGTGCAAATCCTGAATGAATTTAGTCCAAACTGTTGGTAAGAAGTTTTGAAATAATATATTTTAATTTAACTTTGATAAAAGTTCAAGAATGTTCTTAATGTTACTTCTATCGAATAAATTTTTTGCTGTTTCATCGTTAACTAAACAAATTTACTGGGGTAGTCGAAATTGAATAATTTACCCATTAATCAACAGGGAGTCATTAAATGTGTAATTGATGTTGGAAAAACTTTTAAGATAAAAACTATTGATAATTTAAAGCAATAAAAAAAAAGTTCATGCTCTGTGGGTATATTTTTAAAGCCTCGGCGAGGGTATGTATCGGTTAATACACCTTTAACCTCAGGTGTATTGGGAGACAGGGCTGTAAACATGTGAATACAAATTACATGTATACACTTCTTGTACATGTATAATATGGAACATATTATAAATTGATAAAAACTCAGAAAATCACAAAAAAGGAAAAGGAAAATACTTGCATTTGATGGAAAACAATATTAAACACATAATATATACATACATAAATGCTAATTGTTTTCACCTAAAACATAAGCCGTCAAGGTATGCTTGTTTCAAGTTTTCCTACAAATCTTTTCAACAGCCTAATATGTTTTTCAACCAATTTGGGACAAAAATAACAGTTTATATATTAGTTAGCATGATATAAAAAATTTAATTATGTACTAGCTTTTAATGTGCAGGTAATAAAACTAAATCTATTCCACTTAACGTCCAGAGTTTGTCAATGAAGGAATAAACATTTTCTCAGTCTATTCTTCTGGGATGTAAGAAATAGTTCCCAAGCAGCTGACAATATAATATATTATTTAATTCTCAAGAATGCATTATATACTGCTCACATAAGTAGGTCACATTAATACATGAGATATATAAGCTTAAGCCACTGGTCAGTGGTCAGGGTTTTTAAACAGATCTATTGTCCATAATTGCCAGTTGTGTCTGGCCACTTAAGCTGGAGGTTTATAGTAAATAATGGTATTTTACATCCTAATAATCATCGCCAACTCAGTTGCTAGTTTTCTGAAAGGTATATATATACATTTATGAAATAATTTAAGAAGAAATATTTTGATTACAAGGAATCTCTTCGGCATAAACATGCTGAAGAGCTTACTAATTATATATATAATTATAAACCCCATAAGAAGTTTTTAATTAGCTCTACCAGCGTAAATGTATGCAAATTAAATGTTTTTCTCCTGCTCTTTCAGAACCTAAAATATCTTATAAGTGGGCTTCTGAATCACACAAGGACAAGAAGAAATCTTTTAATTTATAGATGTTTTAAATCAGTTTCCAAAAAACTCAACGGCCCTAAATTGTGTACTGAATTTTTTTGCTAGAATTACTGTTTTTATTCAAAAATAATCATTAGTGTTGTCTTTTAAAACATTAATGGTCAAAACAACAAAATTAAAAAAATACTGTCAGGAGCTGGCTGATCAATGTGATCTTTCGATCATCCTACTTCTTTATTCAGTTATATGGTGCTCCTAAGTTGAATCAGGAAGTGAATTAAAACTACAATTTTTACAACCTAAGAAAGATACTCCTTATACTTCCAATTATTTGATTTTTCTTACAGAACATACTTGTTAGACTATTTCACAAAGAAAAATTTTCTTATCTCATTGTCTTTGAATGATGAACTTCCCAGAAGTGTAATCAGTATACAATTATACACCTGTAATCAATAACTAAAAGTCTAGGTCAAAATATACTCACCTCCACCAAAGGATAGGCTATGTCTGCATATATATTTTCCGTCACCGAGTCTGTGAAATAAGATCCATCAAATGTGAACACTTTTGGAGGTGCCTTTAGATCTGATGGATTTTTTATTGTACATTGGGCACGTTTGCCGTCCATGCTGAGAACACACTCACATTTTAGTTCCTTTTCTCGGGTGTTCATAGGACGACACCTTACAATTACCTTTACGCACTCCCCGTCCGTCATCTTGATCCTGAAGATTGAAAGTATGATTTTATTATTTTTGATGGAACTAACTATATAAATTCTTTATAAAAAAGCATGTTATTGACAATGATCAAGGCCCAATATTAATTTAATAATATATAACTTTAAAACTTGTCAGTGTCTGCTAAAAGGGAACCTTTCTTTCCCATTTTATATCACATTCGTGCATATATATACATGTATCTATATAATCTGTGTAAATGCAAATTGGCAACTGACTTCGGAATTCATACCTGGTATATATCCAAACCCTCACACATTTAACCCTAGGGATCTCCAAACTCTAACAGACATTTGAAATTCAGGGATCTCTAAAGTCTAGTCTCAGTTTGAACCCTTCTCTATAACTCTTACACATTTGAACATGGGATTTCAGAACTCTGAAACATTTGAACCCAGTATGATCTCTGAACTCTTAAAAATTTAACCTTAAGGATCCCTGAAATATTACACATGTGAACCTGGGATCTCTAAACGCCTAGACATTCTAACTTGAGGCCTCTGAACTCATAAAACATTCCACCTGGGATCTCCCAATTCTAAAGACATTCTAACCTTGGACCTCCGAACTCTTAGTCATTCCAGCTTCCATGGAATTGCCAAACTCTTACAAATTTCAACATTGGATCTTCAAACTCTTAGACACTTCAGACAATCGTGGAATCTCTCAACTATTAGACTCTATTACAAATCAAACTACTTAATTATACATGACAACATGTAGTCAGTATAGACGAATGGCTGGTCCTCATGCTTTACTTTTTCTTTTGTGTCATGAAATGAAGCATATTTTGATACAAAATAATTAAAGGACTGCAGAGCACCCAGATTGTTATTTTACAAAGAACTACACGGTCACTGACTTTTGTGTTTTGTGAAACGGAATTTCTCTTTTACTTGATTAATTAGTAGAAGCATGGACTGGAACTAAGAAGCTGCAATGATATACATATTATACACATGTAAGCTGAGCTAGATGTTTCTGTAGGTATAGAGTAAGTGCATGGGATCGCTCATAGGAATCATACCCCCATGTTCTAATAGTGAAATTATTATACTAGACACTAATAAAGTAGCAGAAATCATAAAACTACTTAAATTGCTTGCTGCTGCTTAATATTAGTATAATTTTATGGATCCAGGAATAGTAAGCACTATCATGTGTCACTGTTATAACTTCCTATTCCTGGATTGGTAGAAGAAGCCTTCAGACTTTATACAAGGTGCTCTCAGATGGCTCTTCATAAACATAGAATTAACATGTTACTCCAGAATGAGCTTCACAGCCAGTAAGTAGAGTCAGAGTAGTTAATATATGGTGAGTGTCAAAAATGAAATTTACTACAAGTGTAGGATTCAAAATAAAGCAAGTGTAGTTGACGTTAATTTCCAAATGTTGTATCGAAACTAATCATATTAGGTCACTCATTACTTCAAGAAATACTTACGATTAACTTCTGACCTAAGAAATGTTTTTGGATGTCAAGATTTTCCGTAATATGGTTTCCTTGGAAACAAATAAACTATCCAGTTCCAGCTGTTTTTGAGGTCACCTATATTTAAACTGGATCATTTTAAAACACATATTGTATCATATAATGCATTAAACTTTCGTTTAGCTTGGTGATATTATTGTGACACTGTCTTTTAGCTGTCTAAATGAGTAAAAATGCAGATTCCAACACTCAGCTGTCACTTTCGAGCTTTCCTGTCAAAACTATTTCGCAAGGAATCACGGGAAGGGTTAAAGCCGAATCGGAAGGCCTTTCGTGTTTTAATCTGATATGAGGATATTCCGAATATGACTTCATAGGTGTCGCACCACAATTTAATCAAGCAAAGACAGAGATGTAGATAATCCATGATTATTAAATTTAAACCATGCATCGTCGTTTCAGATGCTAATTTAAGCAGAATGTTGTACTATTTATTTCTTTGTTCCGTGGTAGAACTTCAATGGAATTGGATGGTCTAACAGAGACATATAAATTATACACATCTGTGTCTCTGGGTCTACTTATATTTTCATATGATTCATATTTTCACAAATTCTAAAATTGTAAACCCCTGTCACAGGATTATTAGACAGAAACCTAACATGTTTACATGAATTTGATAGCACACTTGATAATTATCCAGGAAAGTTCTTGCCATTTTATTTTATTAATGCCGTATACATGTAACAAACTGCAATAAGATTGTTATAGGGGAGATAACTGCAGTCGAGTTTGCATGAAATATATATTTATGAAATTGCAAATGGAAAAGGGAAAAGAACAAAGAATTGGTGGAAGATATTTGTTCAATCATCAAACTTCAAATTAAATAAAACCACTGATTATCGATATGTTAATATTTTATTCAGGCATGACTTGTGCAAGTCTAACATGACTGCTTCCGGTACACATGCTATTTTTTTTTCTTATACAGATTATATTTTGATATAATAATGCTTTTTAAAATATCGATGACACATACATTATTTTTGATTAATTCATAAATATATGTATCTTTTCAAAATATAAATTTATTGGTCACGTTTGAACGAGATAGCAACTTCATACCGGCAAACATGGCGGACAAAACTGAGAAAGAAGATACTACTGTAAGCGAAAAGAAGGAAACTAAGAAGAAAGATGAAAAGGATAAAGAAACTGAAATGGTAAATTGGAAGGCGTATCCGTTATGTGTTTAAAGATAGTCTTATTTGGAATATCTATACGTAAAACTTTACAAAATGAAATGTTTTGCTTGGCCCACGCACTCATTCATGTGTTCAAATCTGCTGTGTCACATTTCAGAATGCAGTGTATTTTAATACATTTCTTATCTGCTGTAGTTTTGTTATTGTGACTTTCTATGTGTATGCTACAAAACACATCACTGATATATCAGCAAACATTGTCTTATATTAGCTGACTGTACAGCTATAAAAGTTCTGTATCTCCGTAAACCATTTTTAAGCCATATCATCATATGATTTGGCTATGAAACCCATCATTGATTGATCAGACAAGCTTGTGTAAGCTAAATAAACAACAGTTATGAATATTTTGTAATACTGGGGGACATTTGTTAACCATTGCGCTGACTATGAAACATATCATTGATAAAGAGGTTCGTTTGTGTTAGCTGAACAAAAAATATATATATAAGAGTGACACCAGCAATTACCTTTGTTATCCAATAAGATTTCTACATGATATTTACAACATTATGCTCTTAGTTAATTGTGAGAGAAAAGTATTGTTTTCTTACAAAATGGAAATTTTTCATTGTGGTGACTTTATTTCAAGAGCATAATATATCATAAATGTTGAGAAAATTGCTGCACTCCTCACCAGTCTTCTCTAGGAAACATTTTAACCAAAGTAACATTGTCTTAGCTAGGAAAAAACTGTCAGTTCTCATTAAAACAGGTAAGGAGGACAAAATAAAACATTTTTATCTGCTTTACATTGTATAAATAGGCCATTAAGAGTATTTACTTTGAGTTCATTATCTTCAAAGTTTGGATAAAGGATGAAAATGGGATCCTCTATTAGGATTAAAACATAAGTATCGAAATGTCCATAGACTGACAATTTTGTTTCAGTTATGATTGTAGTCAATGACCTATAGCTTTTCAGAACAGGATAATAATGCATGTGTTTATAATTATTGTTGAACAAGTTCTTTGTTACAGTGTAATATTTATTTGATTTTTTCTTCTTCTTTTTTTTTGCTTTGTAGTCTGAAGAAGATAAACAGTTGCAGGAGGAATTGAACATGTTGGTTGAGCGTTTAAAGGTGAGATTCATATTACATGAATCAATATTTGTGAATTGTGGTTTTGATGAAAATATGTACATTCAGTTTCAATGGTTAATGTGATGCGAAACTCTTCACACCTGCTTTCACACTTTATTTCAGAAAAGATTAATTATCTTATTGTGTGATTTTAAAACTTTTGTTTGAAGGAAACTGACCAGAAGCTATACAAACCAGCACTGGAAAGTCTTCGCTCACAGATAAGGGCTTCTACCACATCAATGACCTCTGTGCCAAAACCGCTTAAGTTTCTCAGACCCCACTACGATTCTATTAAGGAGGTCCATGAAAAAATTATAGACAATGAAACAAAGGTATGGAATCAGACACAATGATTTAATACAGGAGTAAAATAAGGAAATAAATATAAATTATTTGCTAGGGGTTAACAGGTCTGTTTTATAAAATACTTTCTGTTCAATAGATTTTTTTTTGGTTAAATGATGCGTTTTATATATATGCATCACACCACATTTTATAATATATCAGGTTAAGATTATGCAAAGTTCTTGAAAGATGAGGGATGTAGTAAATGAGATAAATTTTCAATATGAAGCCTTAATTCATTTATGACTGAATATAATATGTACTAAAACATTTAAGGTTTCTTTTGTATTTGTAGCGCTTTTGTGCTGACATTGTGTCTGTCCTGGGTATGACAATGACTGACGGCAGAGAAAGTTTGAAGTACCGCCTCCTTGGTTCCAAGGAAGAGATTGGTTCCTGGGGTCACGAATATGTCAGGTATTTGAGATTTATGTATCAGTTTCTTTCTATTTCTTTATTACTGGTATATGAGGAAAAATAAAAGTATGGTTTTTTTTTATTGTTATTTTTTCAATTTTATTGATACATTAAGAAGATGTTCACTCACACAAAATGTCACTGTTGACATGTCAACATGCATCACAACAAGAATAATCATCACATTGTGATTATGTTAATGTTATTATGTATTTTGATTCATTGAATAAGTCACGTTTCTGATCATGGTTTGAACTTATTTTTTCTGACAGACATTTAGCAGGCCAAGTAGCACTGGAATGGCAGGACACTGATGAGGCCAACAGCTCGATGCGTGAATCTCTGCTGACAATGACAAAGGAGCTAGTACCTTACCATATGGACCATAATGCAGAGGCTGAAGCCTGCGACCTCCTCATGGAAATAGAGCGACTTGACATCCTCCATAACTATGTAGATGAAAATGCTTACCCACGAGTTTGTCTCTATCTCATTAGGTAATCTTGGTCATTGTACAAGCAAATTTGTATCCTTACTAATAAAGCTTATTTCATTATTATGGTATGTCATACACTTGGCAAATATGTTGGAATTGAAATCTATTATGGAAATAATGATATATAAATATTCAGATGATAAAAAAATATTCAGATGAAAAAATCTGTCAGAAATACCCTGTATGACTGTTTGTCCTAGTCTAGAGAAAGAAAGCTATTTTATCCATAACCACATTATCTGTACTTGCAGTTGTGTGCCATATGTCCCTGACCCAGAAAATCTTACCCTGCTGAAGACAGCGGTCGACCTATACAGGAAGTTCAAGCAGTTCCCACAGGCCTTACGTTGTGCTATGCAGCTCAATGATATGAAGCTCATTGAGGAAATATTCCTCTCCTGTAAAGATATGTGAGTATTGGTGGAAAAGTTGTATTCAGTTGTTTTAAGGTAGAATTGTAGTTTTGAGGGGATATTCCATTCACAACAATTATGTCATGGCAACATAAAATGACATGATATTAAGTTAACAATGTCTTTGATGGAAGTAGCATCAACATTACATATATATCAGGGAACATAGGGTGAAAGAAAATAAATGATCCTTGTAGGGGAAATGATCATCTCTGCCCTTGGGATAGGACTCTTTAGCTTTCAAACACTCGACAAACCCTGTGTTGGTAAAAATGAGAATCTTCCTTTATAATATATCTCTTCACCCTTGTGTTAAAATCCCCTGTGTCTAAGGGTAGAAGATTTTATTAATCTTTTCCGTGTATTGATTTCAGTCTACCCTATATTGGTTTATAATTTGCAATTCTAACCTGTAAGAATACAACTGCCAATTATTCTCATAGTTGAATTTGAGTGTTTGGATTTTACAATTTTCCTCTGTAAGCTTCAATGCATGTATTTTGTACTACAGGATGATGCAAAAGCAGCTGGCTTACATGTTGGGGAGACAGCAGATATACCTAGAGCTTGGGGACGATGTGGAGGAGTTTGACGAGATGACAGAGATTATGTCTAATGCCCACCTCAACAACAATTTCCTTGCCTTGGCAAGAGAGGTATGTATATATATCCTACAATACCAGTTGTGTGTGATGACCAGCTTCAAGCTATTTATCATTGATGAAGAATATTTTGTGAGGTTGTGTAGAAATTCTGAAAACTACCTATAGTATGCCATTTGGGGGTCTGCTGACACCATAAATCTTCATATGCGAAATATCTGAGGGCAGTTCTAGTCCCGACCTGTGGATTTCATTCGTCTTTCAGGTTCAACTATTTGGGTCAGTAACTTGAAAATACCTCATGTGATTGATTGCATTAAATGTATATTCGAAATACCATTTCTCTTTGCAGTTGGATATTATGGAACCCAAAGTGCCAGAAGATATCTACAAGTCACATTTAGAACAAAGTCGTGAGTGTTTGTAGGACTATCTAACATTGGTTGTCCAAGTATTACCAGAGATAATTGAATGATAAAGATCTTGGAAGAAAGTCCAAATTTGCTCACACCTGTCTTAAAGAAAATGAATCCTAATGGCATTGTTGGTAGCATTTGTTTCTTGGTATAGAGCTGTATAAAGGTTTTTCTAAGTATTCAGAGTTTAGATCTTCAAAACTTTCCTCTGTATGCTGTAAACAAGTGTTCATATATATGTTGTGGTAGTTCTATCTACAGCATGTTTTACTTAATTCCTTGGTGTAGTGGAAATGAAAAATCATGATATAAACAAAATAGAAATATTGTTATTTAAAAGATATGATGCAAAATTTAAACAATCTTGTATCTAAATTTTTTTTGAAAATCCTATTTATATTTGCAGGTACCACCATAGGTCCAAGTAACGTAGATTCAGCACGGCAAAACTTGGCTTCATCATTTGTAAACGGATTTGTGAATGCAGCATTTGGCCAGGACAAACTATTAATGGAGGATGGAAATAAGTGGCTGTATAAAAACAAAGAACATGGTATGTAGTTCCAGAAAGCTTGATAAGCTGAATTAAAATGAAATCACATGACAGCATAAACCTATATAGGAACATTGTGAAATTATTTTTGTCTGTTTATGTAAATGAAGATAGGGGATAAGTTTCTTGTGCATTCTCATTCAAAATTAGTAGAATGAATGTTCAAAGTTTTAAAAATATTTGAATCCCCATATTTGAAGTTTGCATTTTCAAGAGTATATAGTAACCAAGGCGATTTGTGTTATAGGTATGTTGAGTGCCACAGCGTCTTTAGGTCTGATCCTGTTGTGGGATGTGGACGGTGGTCTAACACAGATAGACAAATACTTATACTCTTCTGAAGACTTTATCAAGGCGGGGGCTCTCCTGGCCTGTGGTATTGTAAACTCAGGTGTAAGGAATGAATGTGACCCGGCACTCGCCCTCCTGTCAGACTATGTCATGCACACAACAGCAATCATGAGGATTGGGGCTATAGTTGGGTAAGTTGAACAAGGCGTTTTAAATTTGTAATTTTTATGATGTCCTTTTCGTGGGGATGAAGGGGCAGAAATGAAATTAAGTTAATGCTTTTCAGTTGGCGTCGATGTAATGAAGTTGCATTTCGAAAATTTTCTCAAAAACTCAAATTTAGTTTATAGTTTGAGCATAGGGTCTACATTTTAAAACTGGAAAACAATTTTGACTTTGACCCTGTGATTTTAGAGAGTTATCAGCAGTATGTTAAGACATATAATTCTGCAGATTGTTTAATTATTAGGATTTTTAAGAATTAAAGAGAATAAATGTTTTTGTTGCAGCCTTGGTCTAGCATATGCAGGGTCTAACAGAGAAGATGTATTAACGCTTATACTGCCAGTACTCGGTGACAGCAAAGCTTCTATGGAGGTAAGTAAATATGACAGGTTGTTTTATGGTGTGGCATTGCCCATCTGATTGAATGCTGGACATTGCTCTTTGGTTCTTAACATTTTGATTGCACATTGTAAAGGTGTTAAATAATATATCTAGAATACCAATTTCTATTCTTTGATATATCTGGAATGATTTTTCAGACATCTGACTACAAGGTCAAGCACAAAGTTACTGAATTTAGAAGTCGCCTTGTCATAGTTTGCAACCCACATTTTAATGAGATGTAGTTAAGGGTTAACTGTAATATTTTTTTTACGTTATTGAGCAATAACACAAAAAACTGGGGTGTTCTCTGAATAAACCGCGAAGCGGTTTATGAAAAGAGTACACCCCAGTTTTTTGTGTTATTGCTCAATAACTTAAAAAAAATATTACAGTTAACCCTACTAATTTAATCAACAACGATAAGAAATATTTTCATTAAGTTTAACATGTTTATTTTGCTCCAGATATTTAAAAACACATCGATAAATACAAAATCCTGTGAACAACGATTACTCCGCTGACGTCACAGTCATTATTTATGTTATGAGATGATAACATCATATTTTGAGCCAATGAATATGCTTGTTACAAGCAAAATTAAATTATTCATGTTTATCTGCAAAAATGAGAAGTCACATTATGGGCAAACTTTAAACTCTTTAACTGGTAGATTTTTGTTAAAGACTTGTAAACAAAATATACTTACCTTCTAGAATGTGTTTTTGAAAAAACTCCGAACAAGGTAGAGATATCTAACTGTCAGTTCTCATAGGTGATGCAATGAAAAGTGATGGAGGCCTTGCAAGTGGTATGGTAACTGTTTGTGGTATGATATCTGTTTGTGTATAGGTTGTAGGGATGGCAGCTCTGGCTTGTGGTATGATATCTGTGTTTGTTTATAGGTTGTAGGGATGGCGGCCTTGGCTTGTGGTACGATATCTGTGTTTGTTTATAGGATGTAGAGATGGCGGCCTTGGCTTGTGGTACGATATCTGTGTTTGTGTATAGGTTGTAGAGATGGCGGCCTTGGCTTGTGGTATGATATCTGTGTTTGTGTATAGGTTGTAGGGATGGCAGCTCTGGCTTGTGGTATGATATCTGTGTTTGTTTATAGGTTGTAGGGATGGCGGCCTTGGCTTGTGGTACGATATCTGTGTTTGTTTATAGGATGTAGAGATGGCGGCCTTGGCTTGTGGTACGATATCTGTGTTTGTGTATAGGTTGTAGAGATGGCGGCCTGGCTTGTGGTATGATATCTGTGTTTGTGTATAGGTTGTAGGGATGGCGGCCCTGGCTTGTGGTATGATATCTGTGTTTGTTTATAGGTTGTAGGGATGGCGGCCCTGGCTTGTGGTATGATATCTGTGTTTGTTTATAGGATGTAGAGATGGCGGCCTTGGCTTGTGGTATGATATCTGTGTTTGTTTATAGGATGTAGGGATGGCGGCCCTGGCTTGTGGTATATCTGGTTATATCGGTTGTGATGGCGGCCCTAGCTTGTATAGGATGTAGAGATGGCGGCCTTGGCTTGTGGTATGATATCTGTGTTTGTGTATAGGATGTAGGGATGGCGGCCCTGGCTTGTGGTATGATATCTGAGTTTATTTATAGGTTGTAGGGATGGCGGCCCTGGCTTGTGGTATGATATCTGTGTTTGTGTATAGGTTGTAGAGATGGCGGCCCTGGCTTGTGGTATGATATCTGTGTTTATTTATAGGTTGTAGGGATGGCGGCCCTGGCTTGTGGTATGATATCTGTGTTTATTTATAGGTTGTAGGGATGGCGGCCCTGGCTTGTGGTATGATATCTGTGTTTGTGTATAGGTTGTAGAGATGGCGGCCCTGGCTTGTGGTATGATATCTGTGTTTGTTTATAGGTTGTAGGGATGGCGGCCCTGGCTTGTGGTATGATATCTGTGTTTGTGTATAGGTTGTAGAGATGGCGGCCTTGGCTTATGGTATGATATCTGTGTTTGTGTATAGGATGTAGGGATGGCGGCCCTGGCTTGTGGTATGATATCTGTGTTTGTGTATAGGATGTAGGGATGGCGGCCCTGGCTTGTGGTATGATATCTGTGTTTATTTATAGGTTGTAGGGATGGCGGCCCTGGCTTGTGGTATGATATGTGTTTATTTATAGGTTGTAGGGATGGCGGCCCTGGCTTGTGGTATGATATCTGTGTTTGTGTATAGGTTGTAGAGATGGCGGCCTTGGCTTATGGTATGATATCTGTGTTTGTGTATAGGATGTAGGGATGGCGGCCCAGGCTTGTGGTATGATATCTGTATTTATTTATAGGTTGTAGGGATGGCGGCCCTGGCTTGTGGTATGATATCTGTGTTTATTTATAGGTTGTAGGGATGGCGGCCCTGGCTTGTGGTATGATATCTGTGTTTGTGTATAGGTTGTAGGGATGGCGGCCCTGGCTTGTGGTATGATATCTGTGTTTGTGTATAGGTTGTAGGGATGGCGGTCCAGCCTTGTGGTATGATATCTGTGTTTGTTTATAGGTTGTAGGGATGGCGGCCTTGGCTTGTGGTATGATATCTGTGGGAAGCTGTAATGGAGATGTTACCTCTACCATCATACAGACCATGATGGAGAGGTCTGAAGCTGATCTTAAGGATACATACTCACGATTTCTGGCCCTCGGACTTGCTCTGACATACCTAGGTAAGATTACAACCGTATCCCATTATTCTTGACTGGTTACATTCCATATGTTTACTTCTGCATTGTGATGTTTTTGATGATTCAAAAGGCTACATTTGAATTTTTTTGAAGTAATTGCAAAACAGAATTAAATGAATTACAAGTTAACATTATTTTAATCTTGAAATTCATCTGAAGTGGTTTAAAATAATAAAGCAGCAATTTTAAACCAGATCTGTGTAACTATGATTACAGGTAAACAGGATGCTGTTGAGGCTACTCTGGTGGCACTTGAAGTGATTGCAGAGCCTCTTAAGTCAATGGCGCGAATGCTGGTTGATGTGTGTGCCTACGCTGGTATGTAGCCTCTACATTGTTATTATAGACACTGTATCAACTTTTAACATTTTATTCAGTGAGAACAAAACATTTGGCAGGTGTAAATTATACAGAACTGGGACATCTACTTAGGCTTGCAGTAATTTTAGAACAAAATTGCTTTTTGGCACCACCATATATAAGTATGATTTCATTGCTGTTAATATTAATGAAAAGTTTTAGAATATTTTTACTATGTATTGGAAAATTATGTAAGTTTAAAGAAAATTGACTTTGTGAATTGATTAGTATGTACTTGGTTTTGTTTAACATTGTTTCTAGTAGTAAGAAGAAATGTTTTAATTACATTTACCAAATGTTTTTCAGCGTGTTTCATATTGTAATTGTCTCAAATATTTCGTTTTATCAGGCACTGGGAATGTACTGAAAATCCAACATTTGTTGCATGTCTGCTCTGAACACGATGAGTCCAAAGACCAGGTTTGTCTTTTACTGTTGAACAGTTTATTGGAAATAAAGACTGCATTTCTGCCATTAGCATCTTCATAACCTAAGGGTTCTGATCTCCAGTCCATGTAACTATTATATCAACGTCTTTGGAATATGTTATGCTTACATAAATATTGTTACAGTAATGATTAGAGACCTATTGTATATTCAGTATGATGATTTGATATGATGACCTCAAGCATATTTACAGCAATTGTTTTAATCTATTTTTCAGGAAAATAATGAAAAGAAAGATGACAAGAAGAAAAAGGATACTAAAGAAAAAGAAAAGGAAAAAGAAAAAGAGTCAACAAGTGCAGATCTATCTTCACAACAGGGTATGAAATCAGTTTTATGTTCTGTAGGTGTAATAGATCACTTTAAAAGGACTGACAAAGTTGATCAATGTTGGTGACAAATTCTGAGCATATATGGAAATTTTGATTTATATATAATAATTAAAATGAAATAAAAGTTTGATAGCTGATCTAATGTTTAATTATTTTCACATTTGTGCAGTGGCGAAATCTAATGTTTAATTATTTTCACATTTGTGCAGTGGCGAGTTGAATATTTAAAAATGGTTTGGTGTGAATAATAATGTCATCACGGAATTGTTTACATTTATAAGCTGCTGAATAAACAAGGCTGTTTCTATTACATGTTTGACTTCACTGAACTGAAGTTGTCACTGTTGGTCTGTAATATGTGATATCATTTTCAGTGATCTTAGTTGTTGATATTTTGACTCGTTAATGATTCTCAAGGAATATTGTAAATATTACTGTATTGCTGATGTTTGAGCTTATGATTTGACAGCCATTGTTTTGATTTTTTCAGGAATTGCAGTATTAGGTGTGGGTTTGATAGCTATGGGGGAAGAAATTGGTTCAGAAATGTCTTTTAGAGCTTTTGGACACTTGGTAAGTCAATATAAGCAGTCATGCTATTAACATTCTTTGAACACTAATTGCAGTCAGCTCAGTCTTCAATTCAGAAAATATTCCCATTAATAGCAATTTAGGATTTAAATTTTATACATGTTTTTTATCTGATAGAAATGAAAAACATCTCAACATTGATATTCATACTTTTGTAATTCACTTGTTATTTCTAGCTGCGATATGGTGAACCGGCAATAAAGCGAGCAGTACCACTTGCCCTTGGTCTGATTTCTGTGTCTAACCCCAAATTAAATATTCTGGACACACTGAGCAAGTTCTCTCACGACAATGACACTGAGGTGGCCCATAATGCTATTTTGTCCATGGGCCTTGTTGGAGCAGGTAAAACTTGTTTGTCTATATGTACCAGCTATTTGAGAAATATGAAACCCTATTCCTCTTAAAATAAGCCCCCTTGCCTAGAGTGAAAGTTAAATATTAAAGTTGGGAAAGGCTTATTTGTGAGCCTCTTAGCTTACTATCATAACATTGGTGATTCTGCAAAAATTAGGAAGAGGGCTTATTTGTGAGAAAGAGCTTATTTTTGGATACGTATGGTACTGTAAAGTTATACTTATTATGGCACGTTCAAATTTAGGATGTATCCAAATTACCTATGAAAGAGATTAGCACCATTGTGAATTGGTGCTACAAATTGAAAATGCTTGCCATAGAAAGCATTGTACAATATTACACTCGTTAGCATGATCAAAATTTAGCGGAATGCTTTAAGTGTTAAAATCACTCAATTAAGATTTATACTGCTAAAAGATGTATATAGTATTTAAGTCTTTATGTGTTTGTCTTCATAGAATTATAAGAGTTTCAAAATACTTTCGTCACAGAGTATTAGTTCTTTAAAAATATATCTGAAGGGTTTGAAATTACAGTAAAATAAATACATGTCATTAGTCTGGTAAATTAAGTGTACTTTTTTATAATAAATGATTTCAGGTTTGACTGTTATTTTGTATTTTTTTTTGTAGGAACAAATAATGCTCGTCTAGCTGCTATGTTAAGACAATTAGCTGTGTACCATGCTAAGGACCCTAATAACTTGTTCATGGTGCGTCTAGCACAAGGTCTGGCTCATTTGGGCAAGGGAACACTGACTCTTTCTCCCTACCACAGCGACCGAACCCTCATGTCACCAGTCGCAGTCGCCGGGCTTATGGCTGTCCTCGTCTCCTGTCTTGATGTAAAAAATCGTAAGTATTCACTGTTGTCAATGTCTGTTGTTGAGGAAGTAAATTGTACATATATACTACTGTAAGCTCTATTTCACTTTCAACCATAAGGCAGATATTGAAGATATAAATGAAGATCTTTGTCAACAAGAATTTCAAGGTTTTGATATTGAAAAATATTGCACATGTTTTATGGAAATGAAACAGTGTAAATTCTATTGATGATATCACATGCATATAATGAAAGACCCAGAATGTCTGTATTTCCAAGAACAAGTTACGTCGTATCAATTCCTTCATGCTAATATTTATATCTCCTTTGTAATTTGCTTCAGTTGAAAATTATTTCCATATATATATATATACATGTACATGATAGCTGCTCTGATATTTGTCTCATGTTATTTCACTTTGCTGATTTTTGTTGCAGTCATCCTAGGTAAATCTCATTACATCTTATACCACCTTGTGGCGGCCATGCAGCCGCGTATGTTAACTACCTTCGATGAGGAACTTCGACCACTTCCTGTTCCTGTGAGAGTTGGACAGGTAATAAAAATACTACAATGAGAATTGTTATGTGTCTTTATCGTGACAACACATTGTTTGGTATTGTGTTGTTTAAGTCATGAGGATACAATATAAAGCAATATTTTGGTGTTTATAATAGTAAAACATGATATGATGATACAATATTCAAGTGTTATTAACCAATATTATTAGGGAGAAAGTGTTATTAACCAATATTATTAGGGAGAAAAGTGTTATTAACCAATATTATTAGGGAGAACGTGTTATTAACCAATATTGTTAGGGAGAAAGTGTTATTAACCAATATTATTAGGGAGAAAGTTTTATTAACCAATATTGTTAGGGAGAACGTGTTATTAACCAATATTGTTAGGGAGAAAGTGTTATTAACCAATATTATTAGGGAGAAAGTGTTATTAACCAATATTATTAGGGAGAATGTGTTATTAACCAATATTATTAGGGAGAATGTGTTATTATACAATTATGGACTTTTTACTTGGTTAATATGCTCTGATATTAACCAGAATGGAACTAATAGTGACCGAGGCAAAGCCGAGGTCAATATGGTTACATTCTGGTTAATATCAGAGCATATTAACCAAGTAAAAAGTCCATAACTGTTTTATTATATAATCAAAGTATATATGATGAAATGATAAATGTACTCAACTCAAAGTCCAAAGTCTCAACGTCCTCTGCCACGTTCTTTTCTTTTAAATATTCCTTAAATTTTTTTACAGCAGAGTCTGTCGCTCTTCTTGTGTTTATAGAATCCTTTTCTGTCATTAACTTGTTAATGTTCTCATCGTTTAGAGACGCAAACCGCATTTTTTTAGGACTCGAATCCAGCGAAACAGCAGACGCAGCCATTTCCTATGCGTTGCTATGGTATTACGTAACTTCCGGTAGGGTATTTCCAGAATCTATTTTTAGCGGAGGTGTTATTAACTGGTTTTTCATAATCTATTTTTAGCGCCGGTGTTATTAACTGGTTTTTTGATATTAACTGGTTTTGCTTTGGAAACCAGTTAATATCGCTATTTATCAAAAGTCACGTGTTAGCGATTTAGCCAATGAGAATATGGATAAATACACATTATATAATAATAACCAATATTGTTAGGGAGAAAGTGTTATTAACCAATATTATTAGGGAGAACGTGTTATTAACCAATATTATAAGAGAGAAAGTGTTATTAACTGATATTATTAGGGATAACGTGTTATTAACCAATATTATTAGGGAGAAAGTGTTATTAACCAATATTATTAGGGAGAACGTGTTATTAACCAATATTATTAGGGGGAACGTGTTATTAACCAATATTATTAGGGAGAAAGTGTTATTAACCAATATTATTAGGGAGAAAGTGTTATTAACCAATATTATAAGAGAGAAAGTGTTATTAACCAATATTATTAGGGAGAACGTGTTATTAACCAATATTATTAGGGAGAACGTGTTATTAACCAATATTATTAGGGAGAAAGTGTTATTAACCAATATTATAAGAGAGAAAGTGTTATTAACCAATATTATTAGGGAGAACGTGTTATTAACCAATATTATTAGGGAGAACGTGTTATTAACCAATATTATTAGGGAGAAAGTGTTATTAACCAATATTATTAGGGAGAACGTGTTATTAACCAATATTATTAGGGAGAACGTGTTATTAACCAATATTATAAGAGAGAAAGTGTTATTAACCAATATTATTAGGGAGAATGTGTTATTATACAATTATGGACTTTTTACTTGGTTAATATGCTCTGATATTAACCAGAATGGAACTAATATTGACCGAGGCAAAGCCGAAAAGTCCATAAAAAGTCCATAACTGTTTTATTATATAATCAAAGTATATATGATGAAATGATAAACGTACTCAACTCAAAGTCCAAAGTCTCAACGTCCTCTGCCACGTTCTTTTCTTTTAAATATTCCTTAAAATTTTTTACAGCTGAGTCTGTCGCTCTTCTTGTGTTTATGGAATCCTTTTCTGTCATTAACTTGTTAATGTTCTCATCGTTTAGAGACGCAAACCACATTTTTTTAGGACTCGAATCCGGCGAAACAGCAGACGCAGCCATTTCCTATGCGTTGCTATGGTATTACGTAACTTCCGGTAGGGTATTTCCAGAATCTGTTTTTAGCGGAGGTGTTATTAACTGGTTTGTCATAATCTTTTTTTAGCGCCGGTGTTATTAACTGGTTTTTAGCTCACCTGGACCGAAGGTCCGGTGAGCTTATGCCATGGTGCAGCGTCCGTCGTCCGTCGTCCGTCCGTCAACATTTGCTTCAAATCGCTACTAGTCAAAAAGTTCTTATTGGATTTTGACCAAATTTGGTCAGAAACATCCTTGGCAGAAGGGGATCAGATTTTGCATAAATGGTGACTCTGACCCCCAAGGGGCCTGAGGGGCGGGGCCCAATAGGGGAAATTGAGGCAATTCCTTTAAATCGCTACTAGTCATAAAGTTATGAATGGATTTGAACCCAATTTGGTCAGAAACATCCTTTGGGGAAGGGGAACAGATTTTGCATAAATGGTTACTCTGACCCCCAAGGGGCCAAAGGGGCAGGGCCTAATGGGGAAATAGAGGTAATTCCTTTAAATCGCTACTAGTCATAAAGTTATGAATGGATTTGAACCCAATTTGATCAGAAACATTCTTTGGGGAAGGGGAACAGATTTTGCATAAATGGTGACTCTGACCCCCAAGGGGCCAAAGGGGCGGGGCCTAATGGGGAAATAGAGGTGATTCCTTCAAATCGCTACTAGTCATAAAGTTATGAATGGATTTGAACCCAATTTGGTCAGAAACATCCTTTGGGGAAGGGGAACAGATTTTGCATAAATGGTTACTCTGACCCCCAAGGGGCCAAAGGGGCGGGGTCCATTAGGGGAAATAGAGGTAATTCCTTAAAATCGCTACTAGTCATAAAGTTATGAATGGATTTGAACCCAATTTGGTCAGAAACATCCTTTAGGAAAGGGGAACAGATTTTGCATAAATGGTGACTCTGACCCCCAAGGGGCCTGAGGGGCGGGGCCCAATAGGGGAAATTGAGGCAATTCCTTTAAATCGCTACTAGTCATAAAGTTATGAATGGATTTGAACCCAATTTGGTCAGAAACATCCTTTGGGGATGGAAAATAGATTTTGCATAAATGGTGACTCTGACTCCCAAGGGGCCAAAGGGGCGGGGCCTAATGGGGAAATAGAGGCAATTCCTTTAAATCGCTACTAGTCATAAAGTTATGAATGGATTTGAACCCAATTTGGTCAGAAACATCCTTTGGGGATGGGGAATAGATTTTGCATAAATGGTGACTCTGACCCCCAAGGGGCCAAAGGGGCGGGGCCTAATGGGGAAATAGAGGTAATTCCTTCAAATCGCTACTAGTCATAAAGGTATGAATAGATTTGAACCCAATTTGGTCAGAAACATTCTTATGTGAAGGGGAACAGATTTTGCATAAATGGTTACTCTGACCCCCAAAGGACCAAAGGGGCGGGGCCTAATGGGGAAACAGAGGTAATATCTTTAAATCGCTACTAGTCATAAAGTTATGAATGGATTTGAACCGAATTTGGTCAAAAACATCATTGGGGGAAGGGGAACAGATTTTGCATAAATGGTGACTCTGACCCCCAAGGGGCCAAAGGGGCGGGGCCCCAAATGGGAAATAGAGGTAATTCCTTTAAATCGCTACTAGTCATAAAGTTATGAATGGTTTTTAACGCAATTTAGTAAGAAACATCCTTTGGGAAAGGGGAACAGATTTTGCATAAATGGTGACTCTGACCCCCAAGGGGCCAAAGGGGCGGGGCCCCATATGGGAAATAGAGGTAATTCCTTTAAATCGCTACTAGTCATAAAGTTATGAATGGTTTTTAACGCAATTTAGTAAGAAACATCCTTTGGGAAAGGGGAACAGATTTTGCATAAATGGTGACTCTGACCCCAAGGGGCCAAAGGGGCAGGGCCTAATGGGGAAATAAAGGTAATTCCTTCAAATCGCTACTAGTCATAAAGTTATGAATGGATTTATACCCAAATTGGTCAGAAACATTCTTATGTGAAGGGGAACAGATTTTGCATAAATGGTGACTGACCCCTGAGGGGCCAAAGAGGCGGGGCCCCATATGGGAAATAGAGGTAATTCCTTTAAATCGCTACTAGTCATAAAGTTATGAATGGATTTGAACCCAATTTAATAAGAAACATCTTTTGGGGAAGGGGAGCAGATTTTGCATAAATGGTGACTCTGACCCCCAAGGGGCCAAAGGGGCGGGGCCCCATATGGGAAATAGAGGTAATTCCTTTAAATCGCTACTTGTCATAAATTTATGAATGGATTTGAACCCAATTTGGTCAGAAGCATTCTTTGGGGAAGGGGAACAGATTTTGCATAAATGGTGACTCTGACCCCCAAGGGGCCAAAGGGGCGGGGCCTAATGGGGAAATAGAGGTAATTCCTTAAAATCGCTACTAGTCATAAAGTTATGAATGGATTTGAACCCAATTTGGTAAGAAACATTCTTGGGGGAAGGGGAACAGATTTTGCATAAATGGTGACTCTGACCCCCGAGGGGCAAAAGGGGCGGGGCCCCATATAGGAAATAGAGGTAATTCCTTTAAATCACTACTAGTCATAAAGTTATAAATGCATGTTGTAAACTCAGAGAGTCTGGACTTCATTATTTCTTTAAAGCAGTTGGGATCCCCACGCTATAACCATAAATAGCATTGTTTGAGGTTAACAAACAAAAGGAATTGAACATGAACATTATTTTGACATTTGGTCAAATCCAACCAGGTGAGCGATACAGGCCCCATGGGCCTCTTGTTTTGATATTAACTGGTTTTGCTTTGGAAACCAGTTATTATCGCTATTTATCAAAAGTCACGTGTTAGCGATTTAGCCAATGAGAATATGGATAAATACACATTATATAATAATAACCAATATTGTTAGGGAGAAAGTGTTATTAACCAATATTAATAGGGAGAAAGTGTAATTAACCAATATTATTAGGGAGAAAGTGTTATTTACCAATATTATTAGGGAGAAAGTGTTATTAACCAGTATTGTTAGGGAGAAAGTGTTATTAACCAATATTATTAGGGAGAAAGTGTTATTAACCTATATTATTAAGGAGAAAGTGTTATTAACCAATATTATTAGGGAGAAAGTGTTATTAACCAATATTATTAGGGAGAAAGTGTTATTAACCAATATTATTAGGGAGAAAGTGTTATTAACCAATATTGTTAGGGAGAACGTGTTATTAACCAATATTGTTAGGGAGAAAGTGTTATTAACCAATATTATAAGCGAGAAAGTGTTATTAACCGATATTATTAGGGAGAACGTGTTATTAACCAATATCATTTGGGAGAAAAACTGTAATGTTTGTAGGTTATAGCTGTGTTCTTTATCCTCGACAGGCTGTTGATGTAGTTGGGCAAGCAGGTAAGCCAAAAACCATCACTGGATTCCAGACACATACCACACCAGTACTGTTGGCTTATGGCGAGAGGGCGGAACTTGCCACGGAGGAATGTATCCTTTCTTTTGATGAAATCCTATTATATTATTGGGTTTTAAAGAGAAATTTGAAATAAAACTACGAAGTCAGGATTCAAATAAGATGTATGCCTTTGGTTTCTTAGAACTCAAATAGAATTTTGAAACTCTTTTCGTATGGTGAGCAATTAAACACATTGGTAACGGGCCGCAGTCGCTGAATGGTTAAGGTATCCTGACAATTTATCTCTAGCCCTCCAACTCTGGGTTATGAGTTCGAAACTTACGTTGGCCAGTTGCCTGGTGCTGACCGTAGGTCGGTGGTACTGAGGAGCTATATGGAACCTGTATGCTGTCAAAAGATTTGGCTTACAGTATTAAAAATTCTGTCTCTACTAGGTCAGTTTTGAGAAGATATATACAACTTTTATGTTGTCAAGAGATTTTGTCATATAAAAGGCTACAAGAACCTGCATCTTTTCACCAGGCTATCAGTTTTGAGGGTGGGTTATAAATCCCTTTATAATCCTATGTTTTCACTACCGGTAGGCTATCAGTTTTGAGGGCCGGGGGCTATAAATCCCTATAAAATCCTATGTTTTCACCAGGCTTTCAGTTTTGAGGGCCAGCGCTATAAATCTCTATAAAATCCTATGTTTTCACCAGACAATCAGTTTTGAGGGCGGGGGCTATGCACCAGGCTATCAGTGGCCAGGGCTATAAATCCTTATAAAATCCTATATGTTTTCACCAGACTATCAGTTTTGAGGGGGGCTCTAAATCCTTATATAATCCTGAATGTTTTCATTAGGCTATCAGTTTTGAGGGTTACTGTAAATTATTTATATTTATCGCAATGGATTTATTTTCACATAAATATATGTGAGGAGAGTCAATTGTGAATTAAAATTCTTCATAATTATTTGTACGAAAATAACACCTTCGGATGGCAACCAAGCTATGGTTTCCAATATGGGAGTCTTGCAGAGTCTGTGACACTAATAGCTCATCATTTGTGAATTCAAAATCATTTCTAGATCAATGATTGCGAAACCATGTATTCGTGAAAATGCCTGGAAATGTAAGTTCATGAAATCTAAGTGATTTACAGTACACATATAAATCCTGTAAGTTGGTATTGAGTGGTATTATAAAACTGATATCACTAGATTATCTTTGGGGAACGATGGGATGTATAAATCATGTAAGTTGTTTCCTTAACCTGGAACAGACCTACCGCTGAGTCCACTGATGGAAGGCTTCGTAATACTGAGAAAGAATCCGGACTACGAGGACTGATAACATGTTGACTAGACAGCAATCTGCCTGGCTATTTATGGTGTGGAGATATAGAGACAGTTCTGCATTATAATTCATCACTTAAGCCTTACAAGACTTCAAGTGTAGACATGGAAAAATCTGGATTTGGGCTGCTCTGCTTGTTAGGGAAAAAAGATGTCTTGGGCTCTTTGTATTAGTGACTAATTGGTTGTTTGAACAATTTCAATTTTAAAAATTTCAAAAGTGCTTGGAATAAATGCAGCCACCGTCGGAGAATTATTCAATAGGACCAAGTAACTCTATTAGTGTTATTGGAATTACCACACTGTCTACTGTCAATGTAAAGCCTGCAAGTGATTTTATCTGGGAGACTACTTAACAGATAAGATCATTTTAGTCACCTAAATGTGACAAAATATTTATGAAATCATGTCACGTGCCCAGTTTTTGGAATCTTGTGATATTGAATTATACATTATTTACACTGTAGTGCATATTGTTTATAAGAAATGTTCCTAAAAGTGGCTCATGTATTGATTGATGTTATGTCTTAAAATCTGACGACATAGTGCTATATTGTGATAACAATATGAGAAATTGTAGTAACGACATACTCCTGCTTTGAGTGTTCAAACAAGTTGTTCCAGCAATGTAAAATGCAGATTTATAAAAAAAAAAGAAAAGGAAACACTTGTTCATCTAAGTTAAGGATTCTTTGTATGAATGCAAATAATTGATTGTGAGTTGTGTGTTGAGTATGAGAGTTGCTATGTTAGGATCTGAATGGAACATATGTATGGTTGACAAAGATTCAGTTTTGATAGAAAAACAAATTAAAAAATTGTGAAACATCACTATTGTTTGTTTAAAGAGTTTTTTTTCACCTTTAGCATAAACAACTACATTACTAATTGTTTTATGCATTGTATTATTTGATTTCAGCTTTAAACTGAATATTAAAATACACATAATCAGTCATACTGGATAGAAGTGGTGACAAATGTGAGGAATATAAAAATTCCTCAAAAGACATGTAGGTCAATGTCCTGGTATGCATGAACATCAACATTTCTCAGCACAACTTTTTCCCAAATGATGAAAGAATATGTTGTTTACTTAATCTCACTAGTGTGTTTATCAGGCACAGAATGAAATAAGAGTCTATTGGAAATCCATGAAGGTTCAAAATAAATGTCGGGGACCATGATGAATCGATTGACATTTTTTTCTCAGAATAGTGATATTGATTTTTTTTCCGTAAACATATATATATGCTCAAAGTACATGCAATTTTTGGACCAGGTGAGCTTATGCCATACTGTGGCGTTCGTCAACAATTGACTTCTTCATAACCGCTGATCGGAGTTGAACGGTAGCATCATTATGGGGTGGGAATTACAAATTGTACAAATGGTGGGGCTGAGGAGGATAAAAAGGAGTCAATTTGGCTTAATTGATATAAATGAATTCTCCTGTGGAACTAAGCAATGGATATCGCTTGTACATGTATTCGACTGGTAACATGGTTTTTGGGTAGGGATTAAAAACTACAAATGATGGGGCTAAATTGATAAACGACTACCTCTCTGAAACTAAGCAATGGATATAGCTAATATATGTCTTCATCTGTATTTGGTAGAGATACAAAATTGAACAAATAGTGGGGCTGACCCCTGGGGACCTGAGGGGTGGGGCCAAAAGGAGTCGATTTGGCTAATTGATATAAATGTCTTTTCTGAAACTAAGCAATAGATATTTCTCACATTTAACTGGTAGCATCCATAAGATGTGCAGATTAAAATTGTACAAATGGTGGGGCTGACCCCCCAGGGGCAGGGCCAAAAGGAGTCCATTTGGCAATATAATTGATATTACCCTTAATGACTTTATCTTTGGAACTAAGCAATGTATGACATTGACATTTCAGTGGTAACATCTTTGAAACCATTCAGATCCCCACCCCATATCCATATAAAGTGTATAGCATTGCTGGGCATCAAGAGATGAACACATTTCTGATGTAAAAATAGGCCCAGGGGTCTTTCACCACCCCAAGGGACTGATAGTTTCTTTAAACACAACCATGTTGAATCTTGACTTCGTTTCTAGGTTATATCTCTAAAGCAGTTGAGATTCCCATCCCATAATCATATAATATAGAATTGTTAGACATCAACAAATAAGATATTAACAAATGGAACAATTATTTTGATGTTTGCTCAAATAAACCATGTGAGCTATACAGGCCCTCTGGGCCTCTTGTTATAAATTATCCATCTATAATGCATTAACATGTGAATTTAGGAGATCCAGATTTAACTTCTAACTGTAAATGCGATTTCAGACGACAGATATTTAAACAGAAGGAAAATTATTGAAAGTTCAATAAAATACTCAGATGCACGTCTCTTGAAATTTGTACAGAGTACATGTATAAATATCACTCGTGATATATTTCTTAGAATATATCAATTAGGCATACCCATCACAAATCATTTCAACTACCACACTGCAAAACCATGGCCAGAAAACAATCATTTTTTCCACGTACAATATCTGAGGGGAACAATATCCTACCAGATATCATATCCTCCTGTCCAACAGCTGAATCCTTTGAGACTGCCCTCCTGTCGGTATATATCCCCCAAAATTAAGTAATACCTATCGCTAGTATCGGTACAGTAACAGTACACATCTTTCTTTTGGCCTTCTAGGAAACGACTACATCTCTTCTCTCTTTCATGACAGTATCTTCAACTTGTTGAAGTTGGTCATTACCATTTAGAAATATAAATAGTTCTGTAATGTTTATAACTAAAAAAAACCTGACGATTTCAAAATTCATCCGGAACATTTCACACTCAGCTGCCGAATCATTTCCGTCTATCTTTCAGTCCAACTCTAAATTTAGCATTTTTCGTGGTCATCAAAACGCTTGTACATCTGCTGGTGCTCACGGATTTCATCGACAACTTTCCTGCTGCAGTTAATAGGACTAATTGAGCATCAAATGATTATATAACGAAAATGCAAACGTTCTGGACTTAAAAAGGTATGTGATTATGCCGAAGTCTTTTATTATATCATGGCAGCTGTGCGTAATTAACATAAAACAGCCATACGGCAGTAAGTGATGGAGATGTCGAGAAGTCCGGAGTATGACATGTTGACCTGCAGCAGTATCAGTAGATCGGCATGTTATGCCCTGTCTGGGCAGACATATAGGCATACATGAGTCGGACCACATGTACACGTGTTGGGTGACTAGGAGAATGGATGCTTCTCGAGAATGCATCGCAAAAATATACTTATTGATATTCTAATCTCCGAGTTTTCTGATAGAAGTGGTATCAGCCGTAACATGTAATAATTTGCAGTAATTATATAATTAGTGAGTCCATTTTGGATACCTCACTCCGGAGTCCGGACACGGGGCACGTTACAATAATAATACATGAAATGATTAAAAATGTATGTGCCATTGTTGGTCAGTATAAACATAACACTGACCCACATACATTTTTAATAATTTCGTGTATTATTGTAATGTGCCCCTGTGCTCCGGATCAACTGAAACTGAGAATAACCTCAGACTGCAGAATACTGATCGTTTGTTAAAATGGTCCGTGGTCCCAGTACAATTTTAGCACATGATTATTATGACTGTTTTGGCACAGACCCTTATGTAGGCACTATTACATTTTGTAAGATTCTGAACACAGAGGTTTGTAATAATAATATAATAATAACAAGAAATATCTTTAAAAAAAAGAAAAACGGCATAGTTTTAATGCTGGTGGTTAAAATCAGAGACATATTAATTGAACTAATGTGTTAACGTTTCATCACAGATAACAAAATTATATAAGTTTGAATCATTTTTGGTGATAATAAGACTGCATTTGAATCAGGAATACAATTTTATTAATGTGTCATTTGAAAATATGCATCCACTTATTCATGATCAGCTTGCATTCAATCTTAATTTTTGTTTTGTTTTTAACTTCATATCTGCATTTTGCATTTACCACTACATTGACCAATCACAAACAAATGTAGTCTAGAGTATAGACTGTATGGACTGGGATGTCGTAAATGCTGGTGACCAGGTAGCTCAATTGGTACAGCATCCGCCAAGTGTGCGGAGGTCCTGGGTTTGAACCTAGGTCTGTCCGTGCATTTTTCCTCTCCTATTACATATGGCGCCCAACTAAAATACCCACGGAGCTGGTAAGGGTCTTGTGTGTGTCTTCAGGGTCGAAGACTTTGTTGAAGGAGGGAGGAATGTAGCGTAACTGGACTGGGATAAAGTTGGAACGCTGGCGACCAGGTAGCTCAATTGGTAGAGCATCTGGCTAGTGTTCGGAGGTCCTGGGTTCAAATCCCGGTCTGGTCATACATTTTTCCTCTCATATTATACAGAATAGTCGTGAATATACAAAATAGGAGAAAACCTGTCACCCATTATGTATTCTAACTAGATTTAATTGTTTATAGATTAATTAAATCAATACTCTAGTTTCATATTTTTGTCTTCTAGGTGCACCAGCTCTCCATTACAATGGCATCTACTTCACAGAACAAGAACAATGCAGATGAATGGTATGATAAAATTGCTGACAGCTTAAGAGATGAAGGAAACTTGGAAGAATTGAGAAAGAAATTTGATAAGTGCACATCTAATGAAGAACGAGTGAGTTTGATTTATAAACTTCCAATTGCACAAGATGTCATTCAGGCAAATCCAAATTTCAGAGAAAAATGTGACGAAGTAGCTGTTAGTCTTCGTAACCAGGGAAATGCTTTTTTCCAAAAGAAGAAATACAAGCAGGCTCTTGATTTGTATACACAGAGTGTTCTCTTCTCACCCTGGCGAAGCAGTAATTCTAATGAAGATAATGGTAACATTGATAAAACTCCAACTTTAGCCTTGGCATTTGCAAATAGATCAGCAGTGTTGTTTCATATGGCAAAGGATGAATTGTGTCTGGCAGACATTGAGCTTGCTTTAGAAAATGGTTATCCAGAAAATCTGCAGTACAAACTTTACGACAGGAAAGGAAAGTGTTACATGCAGTTGAAATGGGGAGAAGAGGCAATTAAAGCATTTGAGAAAGCGAAAAATCAAATAAAGATATCTGACTTGGATGAAGATAAAGTTAAAAAGATAACAGAGGAATTGGACAAGTTGATTGTAGCTTGTGACAAAATGAAAGATGATCAACATAAAAAAGTTATGAAAACCCAAGCTGAGTGTAACAAGTGTCATTCTGCTCTACCAGTGATAACACAAAGAAGCAAGAAATTTCCCAATGCATCTATTGCCGTTACCATGGAAGAAAGTGAGGAAACCGGTCGTGGCATATATGCAACAGACGACATAAACATTGGTGATGTCCTTGTTGTAGAGAAAGCCTATATGTCGGTGACATTGCCAGGATTTAGCGTATCAAATTGTCACAACTGCTGCGAGAAATTATTCTGTCCGTTCCCGTGTCGTAATTGTGCTGGAGTTGGCTACTGTTCACGTCAGTGTGAAAGGGAATCTTGGGATACCTATCATTACGTAGAATGCGAACATCTTGGTGATATTCAAGCTGCTCAGCTGGGTTTGGGACATCTGTCATTTCGAATGGTTCTGAAAGCTGGATTTGAGTATTTGAAGGAATATAAGAATATAGCTGATGGAGTTGGTGATTCATTTGGATCGGGGTTCAACAAGGATGGGGTTTATGACTCCAATGACTACAACACTGTCTACAACTTAGTGAATCATTGTGAAAAACGAACTACTACAGATCTTTTGAAAAGGACAATTAACACTGTTTTCCTTGTGAAATGCATAGAGAATTCCTCTTTTGTTCCTTCGACAGAAAGACGACAGGAGGACCTGATGTATATAGGAGGTCACATTCTTCGTCACATACAGATGCTTCCATGCAACGCTCATGAAGTTTCTGAATTAAAATTGAGGAGAACTATGGTTGCTGAATCTCTTGGGGAAGAAATTGGTTCTGCCATATATGCAATGCTTAGTCTATTCAACCACTCGTGTGATCCAGATGTCGTCCGTCATTCCTACGGGGATACTTGTGTAGTGAGAGCCATCAAGAAAATTTCAAAGGGTCAAGAAATCTTGGATAACTATGGCGCAGTGTATGCAGTGAGTACAAAATCTGATCGCCAAAAAAAGCTGTCGCAGTACCAATTTGTATGTAATTGTCTCCCCTGTCAGAATGTGTGGCCGATGTATTTCAACATACCTAGCGAGACGCCTACTTACAAGTGTGAAAAGTGTAACGGTGCTTTGTCAACAGTCAACACCACCACGAAAACTGCCAAGTGTACCATCTGTAAGTACACACAGAAGCTTGCCAAGACCATTCTTACGCTGGAATGCTCGGACAAAGTCTTCCGCGCTGTCCTAGAGAAGTTTCTGTCTGGGAATCAGGGACCAGAACACACCCTTCATGTGTTGAACAAACACCTACAATTCCTGCAGCAGAACCTGTGTCTTCCCTGGCAGGATTTCAACAACTGCCAGGAGGCAATCAAACAGTGTTACGCGATGCAGGCAAACTGTCATGTCATAGAATAGTTATACAAAGCCAACAGACATGCTGTTTTTATATGCAAAATAGCATCTCAAATATTAGATGTGGAGAAAGCCAAAGGTTTTTGTGCAATGCAGACAATTTTACAAAGTGATGTCAAAAGGTATATGCCCTGATCATGATAGCTTCAAAATGTGATTTTAAAAAAAGTTAATTATCACGATCATGCATGATACAGCTTCCAAAACTACTGTAAACGTATATATCTTATTTCAGTGCTTTTCGCACTGAAAGCATTCCGCTAAATTATGATTGCGCTAGTTGCACTTTCTATACACTGTTTCTGCATAAAATAGTTTTGACGTGCCAATTCATCAAATTTATTGATCATTGCGCTAATCTGTTAAAATTTGGAAATGCACTAAAATTTCAGTGAGCCAAATGAAGTATGTTATCTTTACAGTATTACGTGTGGTACCCTTATAACTATATAGGAATGTTTGGTTTTGATGTTTTGATTTTTAAAATATGCCATAATGACCATTTCGTGTTGCCAGGTGTTTATAAGACTAGCACTGTCTTATTTATTTACAGATATTTATAGTGTATAAATTTATATCTCAAGCCTGAAAATCAGTTTATTTATTTGGTATTTACGCAATTTATCATGGTGCTGTTGTTATTGTAGAATATACGTATACCAGTACTTCAATAATTTGACAATTAAGCCAATGCGTGGTAGCTACCCATGTCTAATTTGACAATAAGCCTATGCCTGGTAATAAGTCAACCCCTGTCTATTGCAGTTTAGAAAAAAATATGAAATTATTTTTCATTGTAATGATGATCAGATATGTTAATATCAGTATTTTTCAAACTCAATGATGTTACAGCAAGTTTCATAGTTTTATGATACAAAGGATTTCCTCTGATGCCGTCCAAATGTTAATGGCTCCAATACCCTGCAAATTCATAATCAAATATTTTAAATCTTTTCAACACAGTAATATGGCTCATTATTTGCTCTTGGTCACATTCTATGGGACAGACATATAAAATTTTCAAAATAAACATTTTTCTATTTTTTCTGCTTTTTTGGAGTGAGCTAGGTTTACTGATTAAGAATAAACACTTTAAAAGATAATAAAATTAGAAATCTTGTTTTTATTCATTGTTGAAAAAAATGTCATGTAACACTGACAGACAAATCATGTAACTTGACGGACGTATCATGTAACATGACAGACATTTCATGTAACATGACAGAAATTTCATTGAATATTTATTCTGGTTAGATCTGATTGTTAAGTGACTGAACAGTTGTTTCAGTTTCAGTTTAGAACTCGATTGACACGAAGCTTTTGCCAATTTTCAATATAAAAAATAAGACAGTTCTTCACATTAACATTATTTATTTGCTATCTTTTAATTTTTCATTCTTTCTCTCTTGAAGTTTACAGACAAGGTATCCAGTGTTTCTGAAAGAGAAAAAAATGCATATTTCATAATAATATTGATATATATATAATATTTGTTAAATGGCATCAAGCTTTTACAAATCAAAATAATAAATTCTATTATTAAAAGTCTGTTATGTCCAATTTATTGCACATGCTTATTTCATAAAGTTATGAGTTTAACAAAATCCTTACCTAAACCTTTAATGAATTTTTACTTCACTTCATTCAGCTCATGACTAAGAGCTAGGAATCTAATTCTAAAAACAAAGAAAAAAAGAAATTACAGATCACTATGTACAGCAAAAGAAACATCAATTCATGATTGATATATATAATGTTCTTTCAAGGAAACCACACAAACAAAAATTATATGGTATTACAATATTTACATCAAGCTGACCTTCAAATTTGTAAATTATCCTCCTTCCCTGGGATTCCATTGCTGGTGCTTTTAGTGTACCATCAATGTCTTCAAAAATAATGGTATGGTGGATGTCTTGCATAGTCCAACCCTTTGTACACTTCTTAAAATAATGGACAAATGGCCAGTTATCAACCTGGAATTGAATAAAACATCCATATCAATTATCCACTTGAAGCTCATTTAGTTACAATAAGATAGAAATCGTGTATTAGATGTGATGCATTTAATGAAACCATTTGCATAAATGAAGATGAATTTTTGCAAAATATATAGCTATTCAATTATGAGTTGAGTCCTAGTTTAAAACTGAACAGAATAAAGTCAGAAGCATCAATTAGTTAATTAAATCAAATTGTATATATAATGAAAACTTTTAACATGATGAGTAAACAAAACAATGAACAATAACTCTTATTTCTTACCACAGCTGGCAATATTGAATTCCCAAATTTAATTTTTAGGAATTCCCCTGGTCTGTAATTATAAGCAAAGCGAAAATATACCTGTCATTAATGCAATTTGAAACAGTCATGTAAACAAATTATTCCGTGTGAAACATGTTGACTAAATGAAAATAGTTAACTAGTAATTTGAATGTATAATAATTTTCATACCGTGGCGCTTTCTCTTCTTCAGAACAATCATTTTCTGCAACAACAGCATCCTAAAAGAAAGACAAACTTTAATTAAGCATATGCCAAAAATTCTGTTCACTGTTTACAACCTTTTTTTGTTAAAATAAGCAGTGGAATATAACTACCATATGTTTTCCTTACCTCCATAAATGTCAGGATTGGTGATAATGCCATATCTTCAGGTTCCTACAAAAAGACAGATTGATGACTTCAATAAATAATAGTCGAGATAGAAGAGATTTTTGATTTGGCAAACACAAGGACAATGATATTGCTACAGTTTACAGCGTCTTCACAAAGTTTTAATTTTTTTGAATAACACGTCATTATATACATGTATATGAATTCAGCAAATGGTCAGCTTTTTATAACTTGCTTACCTCTTCTAAAGCATCCAAAATTCCAGTAAGGCCTGATATGTCCATATCGTCTTCATCTAGGCTGCAATCTATTCTTTCAGACTAAAGTTGAAGAATACAAATGAACTTCATTATGCTACACAAATTCAATTTATTTCTAAGAAAATTAAATTTCAGATAAGCTTTAAAGTTATTTCGCTCTTTATCATATTGAATAATACCCTAATATGATATCAGTGAAATAATTCATTATCTTACCCTACTATCTTGTGTCTGGTCATGGACTGATTGGGCTTGAATATCTTCTACAGACTGGGCAAGAACCTGATTAAAAAAATATATATGAACTTTAGAATATGTTAATCCTTTGTTAACCTCAATGAAGCTCAATTTGAAAAAAACAACATTACTAGATTATCATAATAAAAACTCTAACCATGGTATCGTGTGGCTGTAATTCATGATGGAAGTCAACAGGTTGTACCATGGGTTGGACATCAACAGGCTGTACCATGGGTTGGACATCAACAGGCTGTACCATGGACTGGACATCAACAGGCTGTACCATGGACTGGACATCAACAGGCTGTACCATGGGCTGGACATCAACAGGTTGTACCATGGGCTGGACATCAACAGGCTGTACCATGGGCTGGACATCAACAGGTTGTACCATGGGCTGGACATCAACAGGCTGTACCATGGGCTGGACATCAACAGGCTGTACCATGGGCTGGACATCAACAGGTTGTACCATGGGCTGGACATCAACAGCTGGTTGTGGTTGTTGGAGATCTTAATTGGGTCAAGAATTTTTATAATCGTTTTGTCATATTTTTGTTTTCCAATTTGATAATTATTTTCATATAAATTATAAATATAAAATTCTAACATTCTAACATTATAAAGGATACATTTCAGGCGAATTGGCTTCCATTGATCTATGTACTCCTTCTGCTGGCAATTCTCGGGTGTACCATATAGGCAATTCTGGCAAAAACAGGACAGACGCCTTGTCTTAACCATTTCCCTTTCAACGCCAACCAGTGAATGGATTTTTTGAGTGCCTGGAATGGTGCGAATGTTTCTTTCAGGGCGTGGTCTTTGAATGTTTTCCAATGCAACATAGAGAAGATGCCTTCTCTTGTGTAGACACTTTCCATTATCATCTTTGGAGTCCTTTTCGAGGTTGTCCCTACAAAAGGTGTAAAAGTCTGATGCTGAGACAATCTCAGCCTCGCCGTTTTTGACCGCCCTTGTCACCCTCGATTTTAAAACGCCCCCCTCCCCATCACACCTATTTTTCCCATGTCTGGACCCATAGAAGTCGCGCTGCACTATAAACCCAAACTCAGTGATGGCGTTCGCTGCGTCACAAAATGGAATTTTTGACTTGTATTGTGCCGCGCAACCGTCGCTCATAATGAATGCTTTATTGACCTGCAATCCTCTCTTAGTTTTCAGATGTTGGAATATTCTATGGAGAAAGGCATTAACAGCATGGGCATCATGTATTAAATCATCGCTGATGATATCGCAACACTCCTCCACCACTTCACCTGGACAGGTGGGACATTGATAATAAACAACTGCGGGATGTATTGTAACAGATTCTTTTGACCAATGTGCTGATTGTACTTCATTTTGAGACATGCAAGAGTAGTTCTCGGCAAAGTCAATAGCTAAAGCAATTGTTGCAGGTGGAATGTTTTTGGTCAGAATTCCGAACTGCGAAATTTGCCAATTGGCTTCAAATAAGTGTTTGGAGAGGAAGTGGAGTTCTTTTTCAAATTCAGCAATCAATTCTGATGTTTTTCCTTTACTAACTGTGAGTTCTTTCTTTTTTATTTCTTTACCATTTCTTTTGTTTATCGATACTTGTAGCGCCCACTTTTTCCATTCTTGGTCTTTTTCTTCTAATGCAGCAATGAGGTCTGCATGCAGTTTTCCGGTTCCGCAGTCTACACATTCCCTGTCAATACATTTAAGGCTGTGGAATGGACCAGTCCTGGGGCAAAGAGTCTTCTCCACGGCCTCCTGGATACTTTTCATTTTTAGTGTAGGCTTCTGTTCTTGAGAAAGCTTGTTGATAGCTACCATCTTCAATCTTAGATTCTCGCAGTATTCACACAAACACTGCAGGTATTTTCTGTGTTTTTGTGTTTTAACAACCTTAGGCTTGAGTTTGGTGAATTTGTCATATGAAATAGCTTTGTTGGGATTTGCTTCTTTCCATTTATTCCATACACTGTGAAGTGATCCTTGGATAACTCTACACTCTACAGCATCTTTCTTGATGTTTTTTTTGTTTGGTAAGTTAGTCGACACATTATCTTGACAAAAAAAGTTCTGGATTGACTCTTCTGTTTCTTTAGCAATGCAGTCTTTTCTTTTCTTTTGTTCTTTAAGACACCCTTGTGAAAAGTACTTTCTTTGTATGCCAAGTGCTGCGCTGAAAGTTGATGTCATTCCGTGTCTTTTCTTAACATGTTCAGAGAGGGACCCAATAAAACTCTTCCTTTTCATACGACTCTCTCTGTCCCTTCCTCTCATATCTAAGTCCACATCTTTGATAGATTGCAGGATATTGTCCAAGTTTTTCTTTGTTTCAGAGGAATCCAATCCTTTATTGCTTAAAGCAAGTTTTTTTCTTGGTGTGGCATTGCTTACAAGGCCAGAAACAACATCTGCAAATTTGGATGGAGACTTTGGCAATCTCTTTTTAGCCCGGTAGACAGCCTTTTTTAAAGCACTGTCAGACAAAGGGGTCTTTGTGTTCTCAGTTGTGATAGGTACTGATTGGACAACAGTCGTTGCTCCTATCATATTCTTGCACCTCTTTTCTTGCTTTCTTTTTGCATCTTTTTCTCGTATACGCCTTTTCTTTTGGCTTGACAAGCCAGCTCTATATTTCTTTCTGTATTCAGCTTTTCTTTTATTTTGCTCTTCTTTTGCTTTTTTTTCTTGTCTTGTTGCCATTTTTCGGACTTCTGAATTGTTTGTCTTTTCTCTCTCCGTCTTTTTTCTTTCTCTGTATTCCCTCATTCTGATCTTGGACATTTCTCGGTTTTTTTGCTTTTGCTCCTCCGACCATTCATGTCTGGCCACTCGCATTCGCTCAGCATGTTTTTCTTTATCGTGTGTATTCTTTAATACCACTTTAAGTTTGCTGGGCATGTTGCTTGGTACTCTACAATGAAATTTGTTTTTTTTAATGAGGATCTGACTTGAGTGAATATGCAATAAAGAATTTATCAACCAAGTAAATACTTTTTATATGTATGTTTTGAGCCAATATTAGCTAGTGTCATATCAAATTATTAAGCAAATAGAATGAATTTCATATTTATTCATATCACAAAACTTGTTTTAAAATGTATACATAATTTTTTTTTTTTTTTTATATATAATAAAACCATTCTATTTGACCAATAAGGCAACATCTGGTCTGAAATGGATGATTCAGTCGAAGAGACAATACAAAAGATTCTCGTACATGTAATTGTTGACACAATATATATTAAGATTATTTATTTTTGCTACTAAATCCTGGTCAACTTTCAACCAGAATAGTACTTGCCCTTGGTAGCCTATATGAATGCGATTAAACGAGCATGGACGTACATTTTAAACTTTCAATTTATGAGTGCCTACATTATATTTCCTACTTTAATAGTATTAATTTGTTACTGTTTTGTGTTACATGTAGATCAATATATGTTTATATATCAATATAATTATTATAACAGTAATTATAAAATATTAATATATGTAAAGTTCCACAGTTTAAAGTTGAAAACATTCCTTAAAATTCCAATTATTTAGATACAAAAAGTCTAACTAGATCTTATATAACACCTTGATGATTCAAAATTAATTTTATTTAATCATGATTATTGATAATAATTTATTAATACACATACATATACATTGGCTGAACGAAATAATAATAGTTCTTTGTGATATTGAATGACAACAGATGTGGATTAAAATTAAAATTCAGCAAATTTTCGTGCAATGATAAGTTCATAATGGGCCATATTTACTTTATCTTTTTAAAATTAAGTGTAGTTTAAAATGATCTTGAACCTATTGTTAACATTGTTTCTATAAAAAAGGAAATAAAATCAAGCTAAAGTCAGTTTTCTTAAATATTAAACTGGTTACAATTATCAAACATCGCACGTAACGGAACAGAAATGTCACGTAACATGTGTGGACAAATGACAGACACATGTGTAATATATCAGTTATTTTTAAGACCGTGATTTTATTTTGTCATATAATATACTTTCCAAAGTTCAATCATTAGAATACATATTTTACAAGAGTAAACAGTAGTTTATTTAATTCGATGTAACCGAAGTTTCAATCTCACGTAACATGCTTGTCTGTCAGGTGTTACGTGAATCGATGATCGTGTCCGTCATATGTGAACAAAATGCACATATGTGATTGTTTACATTCTGTCATCGATCGTGATGGCCTCAAACATTGATTTGTCAATGTATCGTATGTGAAAAAAAAACATTTGTTTACAAAATATATCGTTTAGTTTGACTTGTATATGTTGATATGTTGTGATTCACGTAACTTTGGA
This sequence comes from Pecten maximus, assembly GCF_902652985.1. Lineage (NCBI taxonomy): Eukaryota > Metazoa > Mollusca > Bivalvia > Pectinida > Pectinidae > Pecten > Pecten maximus. Next base: position 22,405,159 of record NC_047024.1, on the reverse strand, counting down.
CTACTTACCTCGATCACGTAACTTCCGTACGGACCGTCTTCAACAAGTGTGTACCATCTTCACAATCAACGATTCCCGGGAAGGTCACCGCAAAGCATACCGGGAGCTCATAAATATTCATATTGTACACATTTTTTGCACACGGTGTTTTCCAAAATGTGTTTTCCACATGATCTAATTATAGCACGTAACCAGCACTCCGTGTGACAGACATTACGCATGAGTTAAACGACGATGAATGTGTGGAAACCTACGCTTTATAACTATGATTTGTTTACATATATTACAAATATAATATCTTTTCATGAGGAATAACCATTGAAACATCCACATTTTGTTATATTTTCACAGATTTAGACCATTCATCAATATGTTAACAAAGTGACAGACGTTACGTGAAGAAACGTGCCGCTTACAAAACCGTTTTATTCCTTTACCGACGAGATTAAAGACTGATTTACATACAGAATATGTTCTTTAAATAACGATTAGAAAAACTATCCTTTCAGTTTTTGGTTTTGCCTTCTTTGAGTTTATTTAATACCAGTCTAAAAATTCGATGTTGAAATTGTCCGTTTTCAGCTTGCCGTAAATGGCGACATTGCACATAAAATATTGCCCAAAATAAAAAACGGCGCAACAAAACACATTCAAATTGTCTTTTTTATTAAAATAATATATTCTCTCGATGTAAGTACACAAGTTGGATACAAAAGTGTACAAAATAATGTGTAATAACACGTTTTTGTTTTTTATGGGTGATGGGTCCAAGAGCAAATAATGAGCGATATAATATAAGCATTCAAACTATGTTGAATTCAATTTAACACATACATATTTCTTAAAGAAATCTAGGACATTTTTGTATTTTCATTAACAATTATTGCAGATATAATTAGGTTTATCCTGATGTTTGAAAGAAAGAATCGAAGATAAAGGAAACTGATTATGTCATTGTCTGTCTGGTGACCATTTCATTTGTGAAAATTGAAAAAAAAATTAAATTTAATTAATAATTTTGTGTCTAAGTGTCAGGTCATGTACGTGTACTGTATATCATTAAATGTTTGTGTGTGTACTTTAGTCTATGGTTGGGAGCTTTCAAATTATTTTTTGGATACAAACTTTCTAGGTTAGCCCATACAACAATAATATAACAATAATACTTACAATATTAATATTCTTAGTATATATAAACCCCGAAAATGTATGCACAACTAAAGTTTCATGTTATACATGTATATAGTACTAGTAGAGTCTACTAGACAGACAATTTCATATCAGTTTATCTGGTATATATGTAGTACAACATGATTCTTCTGTCATTTTATGATATTGGTCCTTTACTCATTATTTCTACTGTAATTTGTCTTCCATAATGAGGAATACTTACAATAATACCAATGATGTTCAACATGAGGCCCTACCATGTCCTGCACTATACAACAAACTAACTTGCCCTGTTGGAAGGCTGCGTCTCCACTTGTGGCACAGTAAGGTAGTTTGTTATCATGAACTCCAGATATCTCTTGATCCATCTTCCTTGTCTGAACTAGTCAAAATTTCAATTTCAGTTCCAACAAATTTTATTGACATAGAAAAACGTCAATAGGATTAGACATCAGACATAGCCTATCTAAGTATTCTCCTTAGTAACAACAGGTGGTAAGAAATACAGACAAATATATATGTACACATTGATATGACAAATTGATTTAAGGGGAAGTAACTGCTTGAAGTACATGTAGTTAGATTTATTCAGTGTGTTTTGAGAGAGTAACCCTTTGACTAGCTAGGGGTACTTAATTTTAAATACTAGATTATTATGTAATCAGTGAGTAATGCGAAGCAATAAACTATTCAACTAGTCAAATTAAATGTATGTTTCCAACACAGGGTATGGTAATATGTACATGTGTAGATCTAGAGGGTATGATAATATGTGTATGTACTGTACATATATAAAGACCATGGGTAGGAAATATACCAAGTCCCTGTGATTCCTTAATTAATAGTCCCCTACCAGAAACTGGGGGAGGGATGTTATAGTTTTGTGTTCTATCCATCTGTACTTTCATGCATCCTTCCTCTGTCTTCTTCATTACTTGTTGTCACTGGAGTTTCATACTCTGGGTATGGCTTCATCTAAGGCCTGTTCATTTATGCGAACAAACCGGTTTGTTTGTTTTTAAATGTAATATTTCAGGCCTATATCTTGACGGACCTGCAGATATTAAATTAATGCAGACCTTGAAAGTCTTTGTCAACGAAAACAGCCCTGCATAAGGCACTTTGCCATGTATCAAAAGTAGGTTACTCTTACCTACATTTTGACCTTTGACCTATTTTAAAGGAAAGCCTTTTCTGGGCTTTATTTCCTACACTACTATGATTAGTATGATTTCACCTAATTTTTGTCTTTTGATTTCACACCTGTTGGGGGACTTATTCCCTGAAATGTCTTGTATAAAATTAACATGATTATGATAATGGTCAAAAACTCATAAGACTCCGGATAGATCTGTATTGCTCTTGTCATTTGAGTCTCTTGGGTTTCGGACGATCGATTCAAATTAATCCAAAAAGCTCAACCCCTTAATATATGTGTTTGCCCCCTGGGCTTATTACAGTATAATCAAGGTATTGGGTATTATTACAAAGCCTATTAAAAATGTTTTTGTGATGACTTTGCCAATGATATGAAAATCCTACCAGCATTGTAGTGCAATATTTAGCTGTTTTGTTCATTACATGTACAAATATATTAAAATTGGAAAAGTTTTTCTGTTACCAGTATATGGTCTTAATTAATTTTGTTTTAATTTCCTTGATGAATAATGACCAGACTTAATAGCCCAGCATCATCAGATGGTTGGCTCTTCAAATCGCCCTGCGTCTGTGGTCCGCCTGTTGTCCATCTGTCTGTAAACAAACCTTGTTATTGCTATTCTTGAAAAGAACTGTAGGTATATACCTCAAACTGCATGTGTATGTTCCCCTTAGTCTTGTAATGCCAATTCAATTTAGATTTTTGATCAGAAAAACAAAATCACTGACAGGTGCATGCCATCTTGGATTTTGAGAATTGAAGTTTGTTATCACTAATCTTTTGAAAAGTACTGGAGGGATATTTCTCAAACTTCACATGTAGGTTCCACTAATTCATGTTATCATATTATTAAGAGGGGAAAAAAGAAAGAATGGTAAAGTAGAGGGAAGATCAAGCTGAGATGGAAGTCCTATAAAGATCATTCAATGGTGGGCGCCAAGATCCCTCTTGGATCTCTCTTGTTTATCATGTTGAACATGACTATTTTATTGTATACTGTGCCTTTTACAACAGTGTTCATTTATTTATTATCTTAAAAATCCAAAATTCATTTTCCAGTATACTTTCGTTTTCTTAAATTTCTGTGTTGATGAACTGTTAATTATATAAATGTATGTATTATATGTACATATTTTAATTTTACCTGCCCGATTGGTTTAAAAGTCCTGTCATTTAAATATCTTATTGGGTTCTATGAACCTTTGTAGATCTACAATTTTTTTTTTATATGAAATTATGTACTATGTATTTATTGTTTGTTGTGAAAAACGAATTTACCACAAATATTTTGTGACGTTTTAGCTCGCCTGGTCTAAAAACCAAAAGTGAGCTTGTGTGATACTGTTGTGCTATCATCTGTCTGTCATAAATAACTTCTTCAGCCACTTAACAAAATTTAACCAATTTCTATAGAAATGTCCAAAGCATCCCTATGTGGTGGAGATTTCAAAACGAAAGACGGGATGACCCCATGGGGACTGAATCGTTTACCACTGCAATTTATAGGTGTAGTAATTTAGGAATTGTTCAGATGTACATCCTATAACCCAAGTTCATTGTACAGAATATGTTTCTGGGCATGAAAAGGCAAATCCATTTATGCTACCATGATCGTTCCCAGGTTCTGCCCAAACACCTGAGGACTTGGTTCCTTGGTCATAAGAATGATGGATGGAATGACTGTTCTATATACATGTACTGGTACATAAAGGCTGGTAAAATTTCAGGGACTGGTCTGGTGTCTGGCCTTGCAATTTGGGACATGGTCCTCATGTAAAACAATGGAAACAGTCTTTATTTACAGAAATATATATATATATACATGTACCAGTACAATTACTGTTATAAAAATTGACAAATTTGTACTAACTAGACTGATCTGGGGATCATACACATTTGCTGGCAATGAATAGAGGAATTCTCTTATGCTACATTATTGATCCTTGGGTATGGCTTTGTAATGTAATGAAAATATTTTGTCCGTCCAGGTGATCAATACAGGCCTATTGGGCCTCATGTTTGACCATTGCATTTGATTGATGCCAACAATGAGTCCAAAAGTCCTAATATCTGGCCTGTAGCTCGATCATTGAATTAGTGACGCAGGCCCCCTAGACCTCTTGTTCTCTATTTTATGCACATTGTAATAAACTGTTTGTATTGATGGCCTACAAATATATGTTAATGGTGCTCAAACAACAAGACATTATCCTTAGAATGCCATTGCATGATTACAGTATAGTGGTCTAGTGTTGCCCCTTATACAAGTAGTACTGGACAGTGGTCTTTCTCTGTCTGTATTTGACCTAATAATTGTAGCTTAAAAAAATGTTTTCATGTATTTAAAGGTCAAGTTTGATTAAACAATTAATATGAAAATTTTTGAAAATGAGTTTTCGTTAAATTAAACTTAAAATTGTATTGGCAGATCAATAAGGTAAACAACCTTTTACCAACTTTATTTACTAGGTACGCTGCGCATGCCTTGTCCTCTTTCCAGAGGAAATGTGGCGGATATCTTTAATGTTAGGAAGAATACAGTATTTACCTAAGAATTTTTTTTTTTTAAATGAGAAAAAGATTGTTTCATTCATATGTAATTTAATTGTTAGTTTAATGTCATAATTTACATATCGGTATTATAGGATATATCCACATCATGAAATATTCATGGCTAGAGTAATTCCATTTAAGAACATCATACATGATATAGCTAATGGGTATAAGCAACACTGCTTTTGATTTTTCAACTATTATACTGAAACAAGAAGTTATGTTGTTACTTCATTTGGTCAGAGGGAAATACCCAATTGTGTTGCCTGATAAAGGGCACACATTATGGATCACAATGTTGGTGTCAGTAATTGTCTGCTCAAAGTTTGTTTGCTGGGTTTACTGCACCGTGAACAGCTAGAGTCATTTTGAGGTGGGGTCTCCTTGTAGTAGTTGGTGACTACCTCACTAAATAACACACTGGAGGTCCATTGCATACCATCCAGAGCAATTAGGGTAAAAGGGGAGCACAGACCAGCCTGTTTCTCAGCTTCCCGAGAAACACAAACGGACACAGGTAGGGAGGGTTAAACCATGCACTTTGAACCTTTATGATACCCAAGGTTTTGTAGCCGGCGCTCTTACTGAAGTTCACTGAGCTGTCAGGGCCCCCTTCTCAAATAGAGTTCAGTTTTCCTACAGTCAATGCTGATTTTGTTTGGTAATGGTCACTTTATTAAGAATTTAAAATTGTTTCAGCATATCTCAAGTTTCTTTGGGTTACCAAACTCTTTTACCTTGTTTGATGTTTGATTTAAGTGGTAATGCATGGTATCAATTGTTAATACATGTACAGTGTATTTTTATTTCTGATAAGTAGTCATGTTTTGTTTGAACTTAAATTTAATAACAAAAAATGTTCTATCAAGTTTGTTTCCAAGATCCAGTGTGTAACAGAGATGTGTATATCACGCATACATGTGATATATACATCTCTGTATGTGAATACCTGTCAAGAGGCCAAAACGTGGAATAATGAAGCCTTCACTAATATATTTATAACTGTAATCATTTTGTTACTTAACATATTAATATAACTGTAATCTACTCTGTTTTAAAGATAAAACAAACAATAATAGATTTCATTTTCAAAATCTCATGTTCAGGATCAAAATTTTTTCACTCAGTTTTCCAAATTTACTGAAATGCAATGGAGGCTCCAGTCCAAAACTGGAGATTGACAGGTATGTGTGTTTTCCACTTGTGTTCAAAGAATAAGCATCTAATGAAGCTGTTTGACAATAAAAGATGAATGTGAAATATTTAGTTGTGTTTTAATTTGACCTGGCAGAGTACATTCTGATGTCGCCAACTTTGCTTTAAAGTGTTAATGATCTTTGATATCTTTACTGTGAATTTGTTCGTTTTAGTAATAGAAGTTGTTGAAAATCATCCATTTTATCTTGAGATAAAAGTCATAAAAACTGGCTATTATTACCTGTTAGTCGATAACCAATCAGGACTTGAATTCATGATATTTTGGGGTGAATAATGGTCAATTTTAAAATGTTACAAGTCAAAAGTGTGAACGTTTTGAAAACACTTCAAACATAATCATTCGGCATAGCAGAGCACAGAGAACAGAACTTATTTAAGAGTTTAGATGAATGTACAGGTACAATGTACATTTTTAATTCCTAATATAGGAATTGTCAATCTGTAGCCCGAGTGTTGTTATGACTTCTAAAATGCGAGTAAGGTTGGATAATAAAGTCCTAGTGTATTAATTACTCTGTCATAACTTGTGCATAAACTAATTTTTTATTCAGAGAAAGTGACCTTAATCATTGACTTCCAGGCCTGAACAGCTATTCAAAGCGAAAGCTTTCTTCAAAAAAGCGCTGGATGAAGTCAGTGTAATCAACCTAAAAGTCCTGAATATATTGTACAGAAAAAACACCCAACAACATCTGAAAGAAGATGTAGAGAACTCTACTAAAATCTGAAAATACATCTCGTGATGTGAGGCCCCTTTATTTCTTGCTGTTTCCATCATAATTCAAACTAGTGACATTACGGCAGTGCATTGAACATCTGCTTTAGGTATATTATAATGCAAGTTTCATCAAGATATCTTCAATGGTTGAGATATGGCCAGGATGAATTTCACACTTATTGAGGTCAAGGTTGCAATGATCCAATGACAGAGTACATGTGTGAACTTTTGTTACAATATCTTTAATGGTTTAAAGGTTTTGCCCATGCAGACAAACATTATTGACTTATTTAACCTTTGACCTTGATGTCAAGGTTACAATGATCCAATGGCAGAGCATTGCACTTAATCAATGGGTGACACAGTCTAATTAAAATCTAGATGGTCATTCTCATTATGTTACATGAACATCAAACAACATCCCATAAGGGGTCACGTTCTGATGACCTTTCGGATTAGCCAATCATATGACTACTTCCAGAGTCTTGGAAGTGAATTTTATATGTTTGAATTAGCATGACTAGATTACATAGCTTGCATAATCTGTCAATTTGTTTCAAGTCATTTCGTCTTACAAAGCATATAGCTATATGTACATGCTGTACCAAAATGGTTTACTTCAGATGCATGCTGTGACGAAATGGTTTGCTTTGATGTCATTGAAAAATTGGCATTTCGCCCTGAACGTGAAATACACACAACTCAAAGGTCATCAGAACGTGACCCCTTATGGGATGTTGTTAGATGTTCATGTAACAAAGTGGGAATGGCCATCTAGATTTTAATTAGATTGTGGGTGATAAAGGTATACGGCAACTTTCATTAAACATAAAGATATCTTTAATAGTTTTAAAGTTATTGCCAGGACAAACATTATTGGAAAACTGTTCACTTATTTGACCTTTGACCTTGAGGTCAAGGTTACAGTGACCAAACAGCAGCATGCAACATATTGGATTTAGGTCATACAAGCATACCTTTTTGTCAAGATATATCCAATGGTTTAGAAGTTATGGCCTGGACATGAAATCATCAACACTCCTTAACTAATAAGGAATTTAATCTCTTTCCACAGGAACGTATGACTGGATTTAAGGGGAAAAAAATCTAAGTTAAGGAACTTTCTTCTTAATTTAAGAGATTTCATAAAGTAAGGGAACGCTAATGAAAATGGTGCCAAAAGAAGAAATAAGTTCTTGTACAATATGTCTCCATTCTTTCGAAGGGGATTGTTCTATTAACAGCCAGGGTCATTTAAGGACGTGCCAGGTTTTGGAGGTGGAGGAAAGCCGGAGTACCTGGAGAAAAACCACCGACCTACGGTTAGTACCTGGCAACTGCCCCACGTAGGTTTCGAACTCGCAATCCAGAGGTGGAGGGCTAATGATAAAGTGTTGGGAACAATAACCACTCGGCCACCGCAGCCCCTTTTCGAAGGGAAGACGATTGATGACACATACGCTAATACAATAGTACAATCAATCTTACAAAGGGTGAACAGTTTACTGTATCTAACAAATAGGTTGGTTTTCTTTTTGCCTCATAAATTGCTTAAACAATCGGACATCCATTTCCTTTCCTTTGACAACACTATATATCAGTAATATATAATATCATGCATGCTTTCCTGAGTTTCTGAAATCATCCTTTTAATCTAACAGAGAACAAAACTACTTGCTACAGCATACATTTTAATTATATAATCAGTATATTCAGATGAGATTGACAGATGTTCCTCTGCAATATATAAATAAATTATTTGATACATTCTGATGATATTAAAGAGGCCCACAGGGACCTGCACTTACCATCTTTATTACCCGGTACATTTAGGCCATTTAGTTTAAACATTATTTCTGCATGCAGATGATCTATTTGTAATATTTATATTTTTATCTGAATACTTAGAGAGGCAACTGTTTTTCATAGACTATAAAAGTAACAACTGTTAGCTATATACATGTACATCATACACAAAATTCCAGGAACTGCATGTTTTCATGATAATGTCTGGTTAAAGACAAGATAATTATAACAAGTGCAATCAATGATTGTGAAAGCTCACCGGCGGCAGCAATCACACTATATGCATTCATTTTTTATGTATGTATAAGCATGACATTTTGAAATTGTATGTCACATAATATCGCTCCTAGACCTCTAATGGATGTATAAACCATATAAGAAGGGTGTGGACTAACAAGCTTTCCAAAACTTACCCCAAAAATCTTTAAAGGGTTTTTGTGTCAAAAAACGTAAGTCCACTAAATGGTAAAATGCCAAAAAAAAAATCACAAACTTTTTCTGCATGATTTTGCCACAGCATCACTCCTGGATCTCTTATGAATGTTTAAACCAAATTAAAAGAACGATATATCGATAGGTGTATACTTTTGGACTTGCCCCCAAAACTTTAAAGTGAGTTTTGGTGCCAAAAGAGTCAAGTCCACAAAATGGTAAAATGCGAAAAAAATCACATTTTTTTTCTGCATGATTTTGCCATAACATCACTAATAGACCTCTAATGAATGTATAAGCCAAATTAGAAGGGCGTGAGGTGTATACTTTTGGACTTACAAGCTTTCCAAAAACTTTAAAGTTTTGGGGTGGGACGCCGACGCGGACGCCGGGCGACAGCATTTAAAGCTCTCGGTTACTCGTAACCGGTGAGCTAATAACTGTAACCATTTGTCAAAATACTGGTACTGCCATATCATCATAATCAAATTGATTATGATGATATGGCAGTACCAATATTTTTTCTCACTATCACTTGATACACTAGAGTATATATACAGTAAACGTACATATTATAGCATTTTTCATGCCAGAAACATTATGCAAAGTTATGATTTTGCTTATTACATTTTCTGTATGCTATTTCTACATTTTCTGTATGCTACTTCTACATAAATTCTGTATGCTATTTCTATATTATCTGTATGCTGTTTCTATATTTTCTGGCTGGCTGGCTGGCACAGTGGTAACACTTTTGCCTTTCACCTTGACGGCCAGGGTTCGATTCCCCAATTGGATGTGAAAAGGTAAGGGGTCACTTGCCTAACCACATGGGTTTTCCCAGGGGGTAATTCTGATTTCCCTCCTAGTAATAAGACCCTTCATGTGCTTCTATCTGGGCCAACAAGAGTGTTAATATAAGTTGATATAACCTATTTCTATATTTTCTGTATGCAATATTTCTTTATTTTTTCATGCGAAGTTTCTCTATTTTCTGTGCGATATTTCTACATTTTCTGTATGCTATTTCTACATTTTCTGTATATTTCTATATTTTCTGTATGCTATTTCTACATTTTCTGTATGCTATTTCTACATTTTCTGTATATTTCTATATTTTCTGTATGCTATTTCTACATTTTCTGTATGCCATTTCTACATTTTCTGTATATTTCTATATTTTCTGTATGCCATTTCTACATTTTCTGTATATTTCTATGTTTTCTGTATGCCATTTCTACATTTTCTGTAATTTCTATATTTTCTGTATGCCATTTCTACATTTTCTGTATATTTCTATATTTTCTGTATTTCTACATTTTCTGTATATTTCTATATTTTCTGTATATTTCTATATTTTCTGTATGCCATTTCTACATTTTCTGTATATTTCTATATTTTCTGTATGCCATTTCTACATTTTCTGTATATTTCTATATTTTCTGTATATTTCTATATTTTCTGTATGCCATTTCTACATTTTCTGTATATTTCTATATTTTCTGTATATTTCTATATTTTTTGTATGCCATTTCTACATTTTCTGTATATTTCTATATGTTCTGTATGCCATTTCTACATTTTCTGTATATTTCTATATTTTCTGTATGCCATTTCTACATTTTCTGTATATTTCTATATTTTCTGTATATTTCTATATTTTCTGTATGCCATTTCTACATTTTCTGTATATTTCTGTATTTGCTATTTCTATATCATGTATGTTATAAGCCAATATTCTACATAGCTTTAGTCTCCTCTCACCACACCACAAGATTTTAAGACATTTTTTACAGACAAATGTCTGATCTGTCAATCAAGATGTCTAATATTTGGCATTGGGGCCAGAGGAAACTCAGACTACTATACATAATGCTCTAGGGTGTGAATAGCAAATTACAATGACGTGTCTATTGTACATTGAATATCTACTGTTCAACAATGATGACAGTTGCAAGCATCTAACATCAAAATACCAACATCGATAGACTGATCGTCAACTCTCCCCAATGCTTACTATTTAATACAATATCAATTTTAATCATTTATATACATTTTTATTAATCATTATAAATGCTATAAATGATGTGAATAGACATTTGTATATCACAACCAACATTGGATAACATATGATGATCAGTGACTATATAAATGTGTAAACACTCCCTCAGGCAAAGAGTATCAAATCTTTTCTTTTTTCTTTTTCAGTTTCAAAACTCGGTAACAAATGAAATCAAGTTGTGTTCACTCAATTAATACACGTGGGTCAATCACAGGGACTTTGCGATAGATATCTATAATACATAGACTAGTAGATATTATTTGGACTGTGAAGATGGGTATATTGTTTCAAATCCCTGTGGAGCCTGTGGAAAGTCATTTATAACTATCTTTAGCCTCTGCAAATCCAATTGCTTTTGAATTTAATTACAACTGTTTAAAGGGAAAGTTCTTTGAATATGCTCTTTTATTAATTTACAAAGTGTTATCAGAAATGTTTGAATGTTTCAAAATTGTAATACTGTTTTTACTTACTTTTTTATACAAAAATAATAAAGAGCATGAAGAAAAAGTCGTTTTTTTCTTTCAATACTTTTGAGATTAATTTGAGGATAGATTACAAACCATGTAAAGCGAAAAGTTTAAAACCACGGATGACAAATTTATACAGTACCAATATATTACAAGGTGCTACAATAATATTTGTCGCATTTTTGTGACTAATGTTCATTGGAAAATTTGAAACTGATTATCGAAATATCAAAAGAAAATTGCTTTGAATTTATTGCCGATATATCTGACTGTTAGCATTGACCAGACTCAATATTTTATCCAATCCAAATTTTAAAAACTTTTTTTATCCGATTGCTCTAATCCAGAATATTGTATCCTCGACATATTTTAAAACTTCAATTACTGATTAAAAACATTATTTCACAGATGCCTTCTTTTTTTCTTCTGTATTAAAAAGGCACAAAGGAACATTGAATTTTTGAAATCATTTATTGAGAAATTTGTAATGAATAATTTGTTCATCACAATTTTTGTATCAATGGTTGTTGGAAGTGGATATTGTAAATATACTTGATTTTGTAGTAACAATAAAAACTGGTACGAAATACTCAATCTTTTAATCTTTAGCAATGCTTATATTTGACTTAGATTTCAAACTCATGAAGTTTCATTGTTCAAAATCTAAACTATACACACTTACACTTTACTTGATATATACATGAACATCAAATAGTCACAATACAAGCACATTATCAAATCAATAATATATAATTAATTCATACGTAACAAAGTATAAATGATATGTCCTTTTCTGTTGTGAAGTACCAAAGAATGTCAATGTTACAAACAAATGAACAACAAAACAGATCTTTTTACTAAGAAAATTACAAATAAAAAAGATATGTTAAAACATGTTCAATCTCATTTGTTTGGGATGGAATCTATATAGCATTTAGCATAGTATTATTACGGACACCTCAAAATACATCATCCCATGTCAGTGGATGGGAGGGTTTCGAAAGATTCCACGAGAGAAACAACAACCAAACTAAACTCCACTATGTGGAAGAAATCTGACAAATATGTATGTCAATTAAAGAAAAAAAAATCCATATTACCAATCAACATTTTTCAATAGGCTCTGTCACAATAAACTTGTATTTTAAAGACGATAAGGAACAACAGATTTAATGGTTTTTAATTCTAAAACAAAATTTAACAAAAATTAATTCTAAGAATGCAATTAAGAAGCGGATGAAAAAAGTTACTGCAAATTGTTTAATTTTTACATTTTAATGTTTTAAGGGTACTACAATTCAAATATTAACAGCTTTTATTCAGAAGTGCTTTTATTTAATTCCTGACTGAGACAAAGCTCTATAAAAATTTATATTTATTTTCTATAGAATTACTGGGTAATATAATGCTGTTAATGTTTAAGATAACTTTGGAGTCTGCATTTAAATTGACCTGAAAAATAATTACACGCAAAAATAAAGAGATTTACAGTAAATTTAAGTCTTATCTAGGCAATCAAATTGTTGGAATTATAATATAAATACAGTTTTTCACATGAATGTTTTCTTAATGACGTGGCTGGAAGAAATTTATCCAGTTTCTGAAAACAAAGTAACAGGAATCTGTTGCTACTTCATAGGAAAATAACTAATTATTTATTCTGCTTATAATATGATAACAGAATATGGAAGAAAGGTATATTTGTGGGTGTAGAGTTATTTAAAGCATTTGAAACGTTCATGTACAAGCTGAAGCATTCAATCATATTATGCATTAAACCACATCTATAATCGCAATAAATTCTCGCACACAACAGAAATAGGACTTACATCGTACACACATAAATAATTAAGGATAAAAGTATCAAATCTGGGATAACCGTTTTTAATTGTTTTAAATACAAATATATTTTCTATATAAATTTTTGTTTTCTTTTGTGCTAAATGTGGATGTGAAATATTTGCCATCTAAACCATCATTAATATAACTTGTTACCTGTGTTAACGAAAAATAAAATAGTTGAAGCAGTCTGTGACGCTAACATTTTCAAGCACTAGTCAGGACAAGCAAAATGCAGTGTTTATTATGAAAATTATATTGAAATTCAAGGATTTTCCACTAGTCCGAATCAAAAATTACTAGCCATGGGCATAGGACTAGTGTCTAAAGTCGCAGCACTTATTGAAGTATGCCTTCAAACTTAAAATCCAAACTGGTATATCAGTTTACGGATAACAACGTAACACATTAATATCTTGGCTAAATTTCAGTCATGTTTTGCATTTATATGACATAAAGTGTTTTATGGTCAAATTTACTATAAATACACACATTTTGGCTATGTTTCAGCCATATTTTGTTTTAATGTTACGATCAAAGTATCTACCCAGTAGATATAATGTCTAAATAATATCTAAAACCTATGTCAGTCACAATTTTGAAAGGAATGTAATTTTTCTTGTTCAAGCTATCACAGAAATTTGTCGATTATAGTTACACTGATGTTTCCATTCTAAAATTCAACCCGACTAAATCTATCAGTTAAGAAATCCTAGCTACATATCTTAAGTCTGGAGTTATGTCTGTTTACTATGAATTTGACTTACTCGATTACGCAGGGACTTGGCACAAATTTCCATCCCACTGTCCATATATATGCATTCATAATAATATATATATGGACCAGGGAGGAATTTGTGCCAATTCCCTGTGATCCATACATCAAACTTAAGTTATTTTTGTAAAAATAACAAACATTCAAAAATGCAAAATATGTGTATATGTACGTTATGTGCATTTCCTTTCACTGAATTACATAGTGCACAACATTGTGTAACAATATATCCGACATGAATCAGGAAATTTATTATTTAATCAGACACTTTCTGAAGTGTCATAGGCTCTTAGCAAATATACTTGCTGATAATACTTGTGGCAAAATAGCACTTTGTAATAGGTATACTGATGATATATTTATTACTGACAACAGATCAATATTGGAGATATCTTTTTTAAAAATACATCTGTATAATATACAAAAGTAGATATATAGCTATACTGTATATATTTAGCATGTATCAGTTACGGTGCATTGCATTATAAATAAGACATCCAGTATTTAACAAGAAATAAATACTCAAGGCATGTTCGGATTACAGAGCGCTTTCAAATGACAGTGAGTGGTTGCACACATGTTACTACACACAGAGCAATTTGCCATCAAATCCAACATGGATTTGAACAGAATTACGATGAGGAGGTTTGAGAATTAAGAGCGAGAATAAATGAATTGCATACAAATTATTCATAAAAAGAAGTTGAAGTCATTGTCAAAAGAATTTGAAAAAAAAAAATTATGGTGACCAAGCTCTTGTGGTGAGTTTTAAATTTCACTGTAATAACCGAATAACACGTCAATTAATTTAACATTTAAACTGAAGGTCGCCATTTTGAATTCTTCGCTCGTCATCCTGAACACACCTTAGGTTTAACATATTACGATATATACTAGTACCATCTGTTTCTTCATGCATACAGGATTAACCATACCACTACTGTCTAAAAATGGTGTAAAACTGCCAAATCAAAATACATGTGTGTATATACCTAGTGCATCTAAGCATCCAACTCCGAAGCAGGTTATATGACTTATGTATAGATATTTCAAATATAAATTTATTGTGATTCACCATTCAAAGTATTGCGATATACAATCTTAATAATTTATGTTGTATATTTTGGCCAGGTGAGGTAAACATTTTATGACTGATAATCTATAGCCTGAACATTTAAAAAATCTAAGACATCAACAAAGTAAGTTAAGCTGTTGTCCTCCAATCATATTGCCATTTACACATTGTATTTGTTGATGTCATCAATTCATGTGCTTGTGTTGCTTTATGACATGTATTTACTTTTTTTTGATGATGTCATCAATTTATGTGCTTGTGTTGCCTATTTTCGCATATATATAACTTTTTTGATGATGTCATTAATTTACGTGCTTGTGTTACCTGTTATGAAACATTTTTGTTGTTTTAATTGAATATTTTTAATCAAATACCTGTCCTGTATAAAAGTATATCTTGAAACAATTTCAATATTCAGCCAAATGCCATATGTCAAAATATGTAGTGTTGTATTGCATAGCATAGGTTAATCTATGCATAACATAGGTCGTTTCATCATGGAACCTTCGTCTGTATATAAAATGTTTAATACAAATGGATGGGTTTCATTACTCAGTATCATTTGAATAAACATTCCCCTGGGAAACATAACAGTGAGTGGGAGGGGTCACAGAAGGTGACAATGACACAGAATTTCTCAAATAGCACTTAACATAATCAAATGAACAACTATCATGATCAGAAAATCTGTCAGACTTCAAGAGCATTAAAACATTCTTGTTCCTACAGCTCAGTATTGCTATACGATTTTACAAAATACAGCAATCAGATCCTAATTATGTACAAAACAAAGACTCGACAATACGTAAAGCTAAACCTTGTGACTTATAAGTATATTCTACATACACAGTATCAAACCTGAATCTACAATTCTCACATCTATGAAATCTGTATTAAAACGTTCTGCACACATATTGCAACAAACCCTAAAAATTGTTTTAAACCTCATCTTTAATATTGATCTCTGCTGGTTCACTGTAGGACTTACAAAAGAACTGTGGACAAGAGCAATTTCAACAAAGTATTTTTTTTTTTAATCATTTTAATCACTTGTAACTTAATTTCCGATGAAATAAAGATGATAAACTTCAAAGGTGAAAATCTGAAAATTTAATTTTCTTCAAATCAGGAAGATTTTGTAGTTTTTTTTTCTCTCACTCTCATCAGGTGAACACTATATGGTGTAGTCTGGGAGATCATGAAATTCTTGTAGAATCAAACATCACAGACTTCTGGTATTAGCCATGCTAGAACGGGACTGTGTGAGAAGTGCCTTAAAAACATTACAAAAGATTGGTACATTGAATTCATACATTTTTGCAAGATTTACTGTCAAACCTTTTAACAAAATTTTGCTCAATTTTTTTTTATAAAACAAATATTTTGAGATTTTTCTGGAATTCTTGCATAGCTAATAATTATGATGATTCTAATAACAACATAAATAACCTAAGCACACTCAAATTCACACTTAACTATCCAGTGTATAGTACAGCACAACACACAGGGTTCTCTAGGTTACAACATTTTCAGGAGGAATTAAATCATAGCACTTGTTTCAACGTCAATCAGGACTTTTTTCTTTTGGACTTGGAATCGAATTAGAGCCCCATTCCAAATTTAAAAAAAATAATACAAAAAAAAATTACAAACATAGCACTTGTTTCAATGTCAATACAATCTTACCAACGGACAGAAAATCAATTGTAGAATATTGTATTATTACACAACGAACAGAAAAAATTCATAAAATGATGATCATATTAAAGAGGGCAGTAACACATATTGTGTGATTGACTGATCTCCAACCGCCCAACAGAAGATTTTAACATAATACTTGCCATCAAAACAAACGTTTTCTGCTACATTTCATTTGTCATTGTGAAATGGTAATTAAAAGGCCTGATGAAAACTGTTGTGATCAGTCACTGGTGTACAGCCATATAACAGAGGGCAGGTATGTGGACTACATATAACTGTACAGAACTGGGGTATATGGGTTCTCATGTATATATGTCCATAATAAAGCTTGCATATACATGTACCTTTTTTTAATAAAAAATATTTTTTATGTCACAATTCCATCATTATGAACAACAATTAATTTTTGTAGTATAAAATATAGACATTTTTTAAGAGAACATAAATGCCCTAATGTTTACACAAAACACTGAAAATGTACAAGTATATGGCCGTTTTAAATTTTGCATATCTGGATAAATTTGAAGAACAGTGGCATGAACAGAACATGACTAAGATTTAGAATCAGCTTTTACAGGTATGAATCAAAAAGTATCAATACTTTTTCACAAAATTTTATGAAATTTAATACACAAGAATCCAAAAGGAGAATTTTCCTTTTCTCTCTCTGATTTTACAAATTGTACTTCTGTGGTAATTAATCTGTTTGTTGACAGAAAAACACTAAAAATTTAAATTTTGATAAAATCTTTGCTCAGTTCAAGTCCAAGGGTGTTCATATTGTAGACACCACTGAAACCATTTTGAATTGATATAACAGGCATGAAAGCCTCTTCAGGTTCATGGGTTCATGAACTGTTATATATTTCCTCACCTTTATTCTTTTTCTTCAAAAAAAAAAAATTTACAACGAAGAAATAGACAACCGAAGAATGAACTTTGAATTTATGTATAGTTGATAGGTTTTACAAAAATTGGAAATAAAATTGAGTTAGTTGGGAGTATAATGTACCCATTACCATCATATAAAATATACATCTACCCATAATACCCATTATTACATGTTGTTTACACATAAATATACATAATATATTTATATCGGTCTCTATCATCAACAAAGAGTGCGTTCAAAACCATGTGATCATACTTATATAACACACCTGAACTGACAGAGTGAGATCCTTGCACAAGAGAAATTTTCTAGTCAACCTGGTGAAATCAACACATAATATTACGTGTGGAGGTTTCGGACTTTGAATGCACCCTTTCTGTCATACAATGGACAGAATTTTGTGGAAGGAAGTTAGTAAGTCATAAACTAGAGATAAGTAAAAAAAGACAATTTATAAATCTGCAATTCTTTGACTTTCTCATGATCAGAAAATAGCGGTTTGAACAATCAGGGATACGTGCAGGCTAAACATTTGTATATATTAATTTTCAACACACCGTAACAAGCTATAAACGTATACTGTACCCAACATACAAACACAAACGGTTACCTTGTATAACCTAGCTTTAACACAACAGCGGAACACCGTTACCTATGGAACAATGTCTAACAGTTATAACATATACATCATTGTCCGGCGGACTGTTTACAATCCTCCGTTAATGCTGAATCCCGATTTGGCTGTTGACTTGAGTCTGTCACATTATTTTCTAATTTGTTACTTTCATTATCATCATCATCCTCTTCATCGTCATCATCTTCATCTTTCATCAACTGCTTGGCTAGTTTGACAGCTTGAAATTCATTGTAATGCAGCTTTCTCTTTTGCTCAAAAGCTTTCCGTTCAGCTGAAATAAAAGGCACTACAATTACTGCAAATGTCTATTTATTATAACCAAATCAACATTTAAATGGAATCCATGCCAAGGAAAAAAGAAAGGGTCAATACCTCAATATCAGAATATTGTTCTTAACGACACCACTACTGTAAATCAAGATTTCACGAATACTTTATTTCGTGGACTTACCTTTTAAGACATATTCGATTTTCGCAAATACATGATTTCATGAACGTTGATTTAGAAATTACTTTAAATTCAGGAATGATGAGCTTTTAGAGTCATAGACTCTTCAATACTCCTATATCGTTAACAGATAGCTTGGCCTACATCCAGGTGTTATTTTCATACAAATAATCGCGACAGATTTGAATTCGTGATAAACACTCCTTGCATATTAATGTGAAAATAAATCGCACATGAAACAGAAGTGATTTACAGTATTGTGGAATAGTTAATTTATCAATAACGCATCATATACACTTGATTAGATATACCGCTATAGTTATTTAAAAGTTATATATAGATACACATGAAAGATGCTGTACCCTTGAAAATTTGCTCATTATTGTTTGTACTGTATGTGAAACTTCTCTAGTGTTAACCATGTTCAGAGTATCTTTAACACAATACAAAATGTTGAGGCCCGGAGATTTTTGAATTTTGAGATAATAAATTAAATGGTGGGCTCACGGAAAACTGCAAAGCTGTATCTAATTATATCAGTAGATATTTTGAAAACAGTCCTTTTTCATGATATACAACTCTCCAGAATATCGAAAATCATTAAAAAAATTCTAAATAAAATTTGCCTAGCTCTTAAAACATGCACAATGTCTAAACTGAAGCATTAGAGACAAGTACAAGGTTATTCATATTGAAAATGTCATAAAGACATTGTGTTTTTTTTTAGAAAAACCTTGCTTTGAATATTGTTTCAGAAATACAGCAAAATAACCAATTTATCTATCTTCGTTTCGACTGGAAAAGTTTCAAAGAGGTGAATACAAATTAAAGGTTAGCTCTGATTGGTCATAAATGGAAAACTTATATTTTCATTGCAAAACTTATATTTTCAATGCAAAACTTATATTTTCACTGCTCATAGCTGCAGTGAAAATATAACTTTTATTAGTTTGATTTTCTATATTTCACCCGTAAAAATGCAATTAATATAAATTCTATCAGAATCATTCCTCACCTCTTTTTTCTGGATTTTCAGGTTCCTCGTCAGAAGATTCAGATTCCTCGTCTATAGAAGCATGATCCCTAAGCACAGTTGGATTAATTCCTTCTTCATTTAATCTGAGGATGAAAAGATGTTATAGGAAAATGAATATCCACACATGGCGAAAGGTACAAAAGTCCAATAGAGTGTTTATCAATGTATGTCTTTCTTTATAAGAAATTGCTTTGTAACAAATATGGCTAAGATATCATTAGAGAGGGAAGATATATCAAAATTCATTTTATAAGCTGAAATTTTATTTACTTGGAGTGGGGCCTTATGGAGTGGGGATTTGAAAAATTATTGAGGACTCCATATGAAGAGCTAAGCAGAACCGTTATGACATCCCTGGTTGCATAGAACATTTGATCAAATCTTATAAGTCATTCAGGAGGATGGAATAAGTAGGCTTTCAAAGGAAGAAAGCTGATGGATGATAGAAACAGATTCCAAAACATGGACAACATCTTATCGATATCTAACCTTGAAGCAATTGTCTCTGCATTCAGTTCACTTTCTTTCTCACTAATGCTGCTGCGTCTTTGGTGTGTCTCTCCTTCCTCATCCTCGGGGTCAGAATATTTGCTGTATGGTGTAAGGGGTTCATCAATCTTCATGTGGCCATAATCTTTATCCGCGGGATGATGTGTTGCCAATATATTCATTTCATCCCAAGTCATCTCCTTCCTCCCATCCCTAGGTGTGTTTGTTGTGCTAGAAAGTATTTGTATACATTATATATAGTATATACTTGTCTAGTAATAAAACAAGATCAGTGGTTTTTGAAATAAATATAAAATTAAAATTTGTAGACGAATTGTGTACATGATTACCCTGGACAAAGTGATACACAGGAATCGATTTAAGATGAAACAGTACATTATGATATCACCTTCTTTATAAGTTCTTTTCTTTCTCAGTCATGAAGATTTCTTATAGAATGATGAAATCTTATCTAATAAAAGTGACCTTTTTTTCCATTTAGCTATGAGATGGATATGGAGAACCTTAGGTATGTTTGGTGTAAGCTAAGACATAGTGTCTTCCAGTGTGTAGTAGATAAATATCGTTTTACTTCTTAAAGGTATTATGACTGGAGACAAGCTTAAGGTGGTGCAGTACTAGTGTTTGATATCTATGCAAAGAATGAATATGGTAGATGTCTCCGGAGGAATGGCTCAATGCCATTATCAGTGTGTCTGTAGATGAGGTTGTGTGCAAGTCATCTTCCAGGACTTGCAGGAATGAGAATGTTGTGTTGGACTATAGATGCTGGTATACAGACTATTCAGTAAAAGAGTATGAGGCATACTGTAGGTCTTCATGGAATAGTTTGCCGTTCACAGCTTTGTAATGAGTGTGAGGTTTATAGATGGACAGGTTTGATCACTTGTTATGTTTTGTATTGAGGCATGTTAATTATATTATGTTAATGTTAATATTCATAATGATAATGATTTTCAAAACAACATTTATTAATCTTATCCAAAAAATTGGTATGGTGTAGGCCCAGAAACCAATCTTAGAAGTTGTACATTTCATGTCTTCACTTCAACAAAATGGTTCATAGCCATGGACTAACTGACAGATGGACAAAATCCTATATTGTTCCAATATCTCCTCTGCCTGGTCATGATCACTAGCAAAGTCAGCACAGAGAGCTCTACAAATAGTGTGTTGCTGATCGCTTTACAGCTGGACCCGGTTTCTATTTATCAGTATAAATAATATTAGAGTTCACTATCAATAGAACATAATATCTTACAAATGCTCTATTGATTCCTGATACTACACTCAAATATATAAATTTCTTCTTCTTATCAATTATAGAAATGAGCTCCTGTGCTCATATTAATTTTATTACGGTGGATTATTTTTGAACACAATTTATGTTTGTTTTAGTAAATTAGCAAATCGTTTCGCAATACTTTCTGATATCGCATTTAAGCTGTGATTCTAACTCACTGTTTGTGACTTTTTCAAAACACTAATAGAATCTAAGTGAACAAGTACCCCTCATAATCATAACAAATGAACCAGCTGATTATGACGTGCTGTGTCTACAATATCATTCTAGGTCACAACATTAAAAGGAATTCACCAATTCATACAGAATAAAACCATCAATAATTGATGTATATTCCTTACTAAATAGGTTCTGGTTTATCAAAACTGGAGGACGATTTAAGGATCCCCTTCATCGGCTTCCTCTGCTGGGAAGCCATCTTCGAAGCTAATGATATGACCGAAGGGCAGAGGGTCTGTCATTTCATTGGTCAGATGTGGTAAATTAAAATCATTATATTTTCTCATATACATAAATATATGAAATTACTATAGCATTTAAAATTATCATTCAATTTTTGATGTCATTATATATTTTAAGATTTTATGGACGTTTTTTTTGCTATCCATATTATTAATGTCCAATATGATAAGAAAACTTGATTCGCGCCGATGTGAATTTCTGTACTTCCGGTTACAAATGAAATCGAAACAAAACTTCGTTTTGGATTCTTTGACTTTATCTGAGATAAGATAGCATACCAATCGAGTGTCACATGAAGGTTTGTATACCAAATGATTGGTTTCTTTTAAGTTATTCCACATAATCTTAACGACGGAAATTGGATGAATCTGAAATAGCAAACTAGATAAACCAAAACTTTGTTTACATTACCTCTCGGTTTTTGACGTATGAAAACTAAAACACGAAGTATCGGATGGGACCCTGTGTCGCAAGCCATCTTAGTATTGTTTACATTTACTGCGCTGTAATATTTTGGTGGGAAGTGTAGACTACAACGTAGGACAAAACATATCGGTATATCATTTAATGCATGTTTGAGGCGGAGGAAAATTATAAACATTTAATGGGCATTTAATGGAGTTATACATGCAGTTAATTGACACTTGATCATCTTCATGCCCTTCATTAACTACCGTGTTGCTCCTATTTCTATTATCTCTAACTCACAAGTTACATTGTTTTTATGCGATGATTATATTGAATTGTAGTCTAGATCTGTATTCAATGTTTATAAATATACATGATGAAATAACTTTATTTATATATGCTGCAAAGTCAGCATGTAGTTTAGGTCCTGACTCCAGATAAGATTATAAAGTGATGTCACATATTGATTTGCACACGTTTGAACTGTGTAAACAAGTCCCTATAGCCTTCATTCAAAAAGTTTCCATTCAAAGCTTTATATTTCCATCTTTAATTATATGTACAATGTAACCACACAATAAAAAAAAAAAAAAAAAAAATCGGTGTGCATTTATCCATTTTCCCAACAGTTGTAATTTACAATAGTGTCAATTTGGTATGTATGCACTTTTCTTCTTTTCATGTACTCTTTGTATGTTATTTTCTTCTGTTGGTGTTTCCAGGGACATGCATTTCCATTATGACCCTTTTAGCTGTAAAGGCATTTCAAATAATCTCCAGAGGAAAACATACTGATTTAGTCATTTTAACTGGACATAAAACCATAGGAACTTTTTCAATAGAAGTCAAAAAGGGGGCAGGGGTTTCACTTGAACTACATGGGTATGTATCCCCTTTAAGCTTGCTGGGATGAAGCCCAGGGGAGCTATTACTATACCCTGGCGACCGAGCTATCCGTAGACAGATAGACTTAAGTTTTTATAAAACAATGTTGTTTCAATCCTATTGAAGATACAGATTAGGTATTTCACATGTGCATTCCTTGTGACAAGATCTTTCCATTGGTATTATATTTGCAGACCTAACCTTAGATGTGATCTCTGATCATGACAGCCTTTTTAAAAACTTTAACCTTGACCACAGAATGTTAACCGTATGAGATAGGGCTTTCATACAGCATTTGACATATATATGTGTTCCTTCTCTCAAGTCCTTTCCATTGATATTTATTTGTGGACCTGAAGACCTTGGCCTTGACCTCTGACCTACTTTAAAAAAAAAGAGTAAAACTTAAGCTTGGCCACCGAATGTTTACCCTTTGAGATAGGGCTTTTATATTTGACATGTGTGTTCCTTGTCACAAGTTCTTTCTATTGGTACTACATTTGATGACCTGCTGACCCTGGCCATGACCTCTGACCTGTTTGAAAACTTTAGCCTTGGCCACAGTGTTAACCATATATGAGATAGGGTTTCATATTTGGCATTTAGGTTCCTTCCAACAAGACATTTCAATTGCTACTACATTGCAGACCTTCTAATCTTTACCATGACCTTTGACCTACTTTAAAAAAACTTATTTTGAATTTCAACCCACTGGGTGAGGTATGTTGTCTTTGAAATTCTGACAACTCTTGTTGACTCCAAAGAATAAGATTTTGACTCTTACACTTGAAGGACATATCAAGTTAACATATGTTTGACCCCCAGATAATTCGACTTCAGAAATTGCTAAATGTTAAGAGTCCGCTGAAAGCCCATTATATATAGGAGTCTGAAAACTTCAGACAGAATGTTAAATAATCTTTAAAAAGGTCCCATTAACAAGTTTACTTGTGAAGATATCAACAAATAAAAATATGTTTCACTTGTTTTACAGACTTTGAAGAGAATCATACTGACATCAGTAGATGTTTATGGACACCTAGATTGAAATAGACAACAATATGCAGGGCCTGTCTAGGCAGAGGAGCGAGGAATATAAGGTACTCTGTGGATCATGTCCAGATGAGCAGTGTCGGGCTAAGCTGTTTTTTCCTGCATACGACAAGAGCGTAGAATGTACAGGTTGTGGAAAACGCCATGAGCGGACATCACTACAAAACATCGCCGAAGTAACCAATCCAAGTGTAGCATTGCACAACATCCTGAAAAACATCCTACTAGGAAATGTGAAACCGAAGAAAGGAACTGACGATGTCCGAGTTTTAGGCTTATCAAATTATGTTTGTAAGTCCATTTCTCCTATCCTCACACAATATGGAATGGACAAGAGATCTGGTAAGGCTAAACTTTTGAGAGAACTTTCCCAGCAAGACATCTTCAATTGTGGAAAGATTCTTGGCGATCGTGCTTTCCTCATCGAGGAGGAAAACTTGGAGGTGATCGGATATGGGAGGGATAGATCCGGAAGTGTCAGATACTTGGGTGATATTCTGAAAGAAATCAAACTCTACAATGATGATGAAGAACGTCTTGTCCCAATACATGCCGATGGTGATGGACACTGCCTTGTGCATGCTGTTTCTCGAGCACTGGTAGGCAGGGAATTATTCTGGCATGCTCTACGACTGAATTTAAGCGATCACTTCGAGACAAATCTTTCGCGTTACAAGGAACATTTTAAAGAATTCATAGACGTCGATGAGTGGGATTCGATCATAAGGGAATGTGACCCAAACTTTATTCCCACTGACGGAGAACCATTAGGTCTAAGAAACATTCATGTGTTTGGTCTAGCTAATGTTCTACACAGACCTGTGGTCCTTTTGGATTCCTACCTGGGTATGCAAAGCTCTGGAGACTACTCAGGTTGGTTGTTGTGTATTTTTATGGAAAAGACCGCGTAAATGTTGCATGGATCCTAATAATTCTTATCTTTAATATATATACTGTATATAAAAAATATCTTACTAAGAAACAGACAAATATTTGGACTGTCACACACCAAATCAAGGGAAACTCTTGCACTTTACAGATACATTTTGTATGGGATACTGGGATAGGCATGTTATACCAATTAAATCTACAACTTTAACCTGTAAGGGCATCATCATTTTTTGCAGCTCATATTATCTGAATTATAATCATCCTAGATGAATTTATTGGAGCAGTTTGCATGTTTCGACTCAAAGGTAAGGTGTCATCTGAAAGACATGGTTCTGATGAAGTCTCACCTCAGACCTGTGAGTGAAAATACAAAATAAGATTGAGTTATTGAACACATTTTGCTGTGCTATTCTTACTCCAATTGAACAATACAACTTCTACTAGTTAGGACTTTTATATACAAATCTGATTTGTTTATTTGTGGATCTTTCCAGGTGTTTTCCTGCCAGCCCTAGTCGAGCCTGAAGCTTGCAGGAGTCGAGATGGTACATTAAACAAACCTCTGTGTATTGCCTGGAGTAGTTCCGGACGGAATCATTACATTCCTCTTGTAGGAATCAAAGGTCAGAGGTCATCCCCATATCTTCAGATCATGTCAGCATTCAAATAAATTTTCTCAAGTAGTAATTAAATTCATCTGAGACAGAGATGAAAATATAAAGCCATTCGGCTGATTTCTCATTGATCAGACTCTCAGAAAAATTCCTTTATAAAGTTTCAACGCAAAACAAATTTCAGTCTTTCATAAGATTTTCCATTTTCCTCTCTCTGTTTGAGAAAACAAATGTCTTGAATTCTATTTCTAAATAAATATGATTTGTTCTTGTATAATGCATTCAAAAATATTGCTAATTATTACTAGTTTTTAACTAGTAGGTACTGTGGCAAGTATTATATGATAGAATCACATTTGAGTTTTATACGATTTATCATGAGTCAATTCACTCTTGTCATGAGTAACCGCAACTCAGAGTCAGGAGTCTTCTCAGCTGTGTCTGTGAGTTGAGTCGCTCTTCTCATGAGTCACTCCAACTCAGAGTCAAGAGTCTTCTCAGCAGCGCATAGGAGTCAAGTTTGTCCTGGCACTATCCACCAGCTACTACACTTTGTTTTGGTTCTTGCATCAGATTCTCTGATAACTTTAGAGACAGTCACTACTCTAATCTTTAGAGTCACATCCTCCTCCATTGATTCAGAATCTAGTTTCATAGTTATTTGTTCAATGCTGTTAAGTTAGTAGCCCCTGTACACCAAAGAAATTGTTTGTGGTTATAGTCTTATGACTAATCATCAATGAAAAGCTTAACTTTTTCTCATATTCTTGAGTTATGTATGAAATCAAATTATAGATTGATATGATTTAAGATGAACTGTATGTCTGGTTTTATATGAGCTGAACATTACAATTTCAGGAAGAAAACTGCCTAATTTGCCTCGATCTATGATCCAGAGAGCGTGGGGAGTTCCTTCAGATTTGATTGATAAGTATATCGAGTTTGACCAATCAGGACTTTGCAAAATAGGAGGAGACAAATGTTTATCAGTAAGTTGGCCATATGATACCTAAAAAATCATATTAGCTCATGGAATGCTCCAATAAAATATTGATGAAAAAAACTATATGTATGCCATTTAAGAAATTAATTTCCAGTGATATAGTTCTCAAATTTCATGCATGTCGACTTAAAAAAAGATATTCACAAGATATAATCCTGTTTTGCTCTGATAGAATTTGTAGTATATCGGTAGCTATTTTGGTCTACAAGGGAGATAAGGATTAGTCTAGTTTCTTTTTGCAAATTATACCAAAATATTTCAGGACATATTCTGTTATTAAAAATAAAAAATCACAAAGAAATATTCCTGTTTAGTTTTGATAAGATTTGTAATGTAACTGTGTTACATTCCACAAAGTAGGGGAGATAATTGTAGATGATCACTTTTGTTTCATTTTTCTATCAAAATTTTTCTGGATGTATACTGTTACGTGTATTAATTGAAAGTCGTGAATGCTGTATTGCTAAATTGATCAGAATTGGACTTGATATATGTGATGAAACTTGCACATTAATTTTGTTCCATACAGGATAAGTATATCCGTCAACTGGTGTCGGCCATGGATGAAGTGTTTATTCAAAAGAACGGGGTCCCTCCTCAGCTTGTGGCTGATGTACATCAATTCCTGTACAAGTCATCAGGTACGACATATATGGCTTCTGCTTGAAATATTCTAAGAATGGCTGTGGCTTCTATGACAATTTTGATCTCTCTAGCTTAAACTTTTCTTTCGACTTATTAAACTTCCCAATGTTATTGAAACAGGAGAATTCTTAGGACATAAGATATACCTGTAGTTAGGAAA
Source organism: Pecten maximus (assembly GCF_902652985.1). NCBI lineage: Eukaryota > Metazoa > Mollusca > Bivalvia > Pectinida > Pectinidae > Pecten > Pecten maximus. Next base: position 22,377,234 of record NC_047024.1, on the reverse strand, counting down.
TTGATGTTTTAACTTTTAAGAAGTACACTAAGTACACTGTAATGTGTTGTATTGTAGGAATTGTTGGGGTGAAACTTGAAGATGTGATAGAAACAACAAAAACAGCCATTGAGGAGAAGGTTCTCTACCGGTGCCTTACTTGTGAGGCCCTGATCAAGTATGTACATACACATGCAACCAGGCCCTGATCAAGTATGTACATACACATGCAACCAGGCCTTGATCAGGTACATAAACAAAAATAACTAGGCCCTGGTCAGGTACATATACACATATGACCAGGCCCTGATCAGGTTTATACACACATGACCATAATCAGGCATGTACACACACATGATCAGGCCCTGATCTTGTATATATACACATGTGATTACTACTACTGGTACCACCTACCCAACCATAGTTCTGGTGAAATTTTGTCTACTGGCACCACCTACCCCCACAAGTGGCTCTGGTGAAAGATTGTCTGTTTGGTACCACCTACTCCTACGAGTGGTTATAGTGAAATTTTGTCTACTGGTACCACTGACCCCCACAAGTGGTTCTGATGAAATTTTGTCCGACTGGTACCTACTACTCCCACAAGTGGTTCTGATGAAATTTGTTCGATTGGTACCGACTACCCCCACAAGTGGTTCTTGTGAAATTTTGTCTCTACTGCTACCTCCTACCTCCTAAAGTGGCTGCAGTGAATTTGATGATATTTTGTTTTGTAGGTATCATCTGCCCTCTGAGTGGTTCAAGAGAGGAGGCAGCCTTTACAGCCTTGCAATAAAGACACACAAGACTCTCTTGACAGACAAGAAATATGTCTTTCCCTTACAAGGTGATCAATCTGAAATTAAACTTATGTTGCATATATACACCTTTTTAACGTCATGATGCCTTTGGCACCTGCCGTTATAGTCGTGGTAGGAAAATGTTGTTAGTGACACTTATGTTTCTGGCTAACAACTTCCTGTTCCTGTCATACAAATGATATACATCCGCAGCCTAATATAGTTCCAATTTTGATAGCAATTATTGACACGATGTAACTGATGTAAACCGTGTTTACTGCAATGATTTAAAATGAAATATGAATATTTATTGTTCTAGACTAATTTAGAGTATAAATATAAACATTTTCCTCGTCAGTATATGCAATTTTGTTGGCTTAGGAGTACGTAGTTCTGTCTCGATCCTGCCTTGAAAATGAAAGTAAAACTATCAGATTGATCGTCGTGGAAATTTACATGCATTCACAGAGAAACTATCCACATGTCTTAGACTCATATTTTCATCCTGAGTTCATATGCAGGAACATTTCATATAAGCCTAAAACCAACCCTATTTACGTAGTCAAATGCACCTGAGCATTCCACGAGATAACTTCAGCTGTCACGTGACTCATCACTAATCGGCAAAATGGCGGTTATGTAGAATGTAACGAAACCAACGACCGTTCGCAGTTTCATATTCATTTGTATGTCGCTAGAATACGCAAGAAATACCACCAGGAATTGAAGGCAAGTTGTAACAAACTACATTGCCATTTTTCGTGAGGATTTTATTAAATAAGGTTATTATTTGTTTATTTGAAAAGAATCTAATGATTATGATCCGTGGCTAATGTACTGGCGTCGATGTCAAAACTAGATATGTCTCGTCGGACAACGCGACCGCAATTTTCTATCGGAGTTCAAATATGTTACTAGGGGTCATAAAGTAGATGTTTGCTAGGCCTAATTAACATCTTATAGTATAAATAAAATTAAAAAACTTAGGCTGTGTACATCTTGGATTTTATCTTTGGTTGTACAACATATTCTGTTAATAGATCAATTTGTCGTTCAGTTGATTTTTTTCAAAGTTTACAAGCAGCTTTACTGATTCAGGAGTATATCAATAATCTTCCACAAGCATTAAAGAAATAGGGAAAGAACTATACTCAGCTATTGGAAAGTTGTCAGCAGATAAATACATGTATGTTATACACGTTTTCTTGAATATATATAGAATAGGAATAACCAGATTAAGACATTTCATCTGATACAAAGGTAACTGACTATAAAATCCAATTTTAAATTTCTTATTATATGATCTCAGACCCTGACGTTTCTCAGGGCCTTTGGCCCTTTGATTATGTTCAGTTCTAGTAAAGAGATATTAGCACAAAGTTAATCACACATTGAAAACAACTTTAAAAGGTAATTCGATGCTCATTCATAATGCTTTGTGTTTTGATTTAACTGCCAAAAATTCTTTTTATTGAATTGCCACCTTTAGACTTTGATAAATATTGAACATCAAAATAAACATTGTAGGTTATATTTTTGTCAGAGGAAGATTTTATTTTGATTAGGTGTACAGAATTTGTTGGTTTTGGGGTTGACTTCTGTGTGAATTGTATTGGCTGTAAAGAATGATGATAGTTGTATTTAGATTGGCTTTAGAATAATGGTAGTTGTAATTTGATTGGGTATAGAATAATGTTTTTTGTATTTGGTTGCGGTTTCTAGAATAATGGTAGTTGTATTTTGATTGGCTTTAGAATAATGGTACATACAGTTGTATTTTGATAAGAATAATGTTGTTTATATTTTGAGTGGTTGTCTAGAATAACGGTAGTTGTATTTTGATTGGCTGTGTAGAATTAGGTTGTAGAATTATTTGACATCTTGATGTTTCCCATACAGGAGTGACGTGTATGTACAACAAAGAAAAAGATGTTTTAGTCCCAGATAAAGAAGCCTCAAGCCTAAAGAACTGCTCCTTCTGCCAAGGGTAAGTCTATATAAGGTAACATTCTTATTTCCTACATCCACATTGGTTGAATGATGCAGATTTGATATTACTATTTTAAGAAACCTCTCAGTAATGATTACATTCTTGCCAAGTTATAAACAAAAATTCTATGGAAGATTTATTATCCCCTCGCGACGAAAGTCGGGGAGGGGATATAGCGTTCCGTTCGTACGTACGTATGTTCACTTTTTGTCAGCGCTCTTGCGACTTCATTTTTAAACGGATTCTGAACAAACTTGATATATGGGTCCAGCATGGGAATACCTCGAACGAGTTAGTGTTTCAGGGTGCCAAGGTCAATGTCAAGGTCAGCGTTACTATTTATAGAAAATCTTTGTCAGCGCTCTTGCGACTTCATTTTTGAACGGATCCTGACCAAACTTGATATATGGGTCCAGCATGGGAATACCTCGAACGAATTCGTGTTTCAGGGTGCCAAGGTCAATGTCAAGGTCAGCGTTACTATTTATAGAAAATCTTTGTCAGCACTCTTGCGACTTCATTTCTGAACGGATCCTGACCAAACTTCATATATGGGTCCAGCATGGGAATACCTCGAACGAGTTCGTGTTTTAGGGCGCCAAGGTCATGGCCAATGTCACTGTTACTACTCAAAGTTCATGTGTTAGCACGCGAGGGGATTTGTATCGTTTGCGATGCCTTGTTCATGTTGAAATTGTCAAGTCTAAGAAAATAACATTTATTGACCTCCCATAGACAAACATATATCTTCAACTTCATACTTCAAAAAAATATCAATAAATAAGTTTTACTCATAATTATGTTTAGATTTTGGTCCAAATATCAGGTAACTCCATCTTAAGGTATCAATGAAATGTACATGAAGTATGATGATATATTTCACACGTAACCGTTTTCAAGGAAATGTACACAAAATATGATGATATATTTCACACGTAACCATTATCAATGAAATGTACGTGAAGTATGATGATATATTTCACACGTAACCGTTTTTGCCTCCAGTGACGGTGTACGTCTAGTCAAACCAGATGGAAGTGTACAGTATTATAATGGTGACCGTACCTTGGCCCGGTCTACCTCCGGCAGGTGTGCCTGCGGTTTCAAGCATTACTGGGATGGTAAAGAATACGACAACATTCCAGAGATGTATGTATGAAAAGCTGTGTGTAGTTAGTGTGATGAACAGTACCGTATTTATCCAGCAATAAGCCCATGTCTGGTATTAAGCCCAATGCTGTCTATTGTAGTTTTTAGTAAAAGTCTAACAAATGCTATTTAGTGGTTTTGCTACAATGTTAGTTTGTGTGCTGGGTTTATTGCCCCATGAACAGCCAAGGTCATTTTAGACAGGGTCATCTTGTATGAGTCAGCGACTACTTCACTGTTTCATAATATGCTTCTGAAGTCATTTTTTCATACCAAGCAGGTCATTGGCAAAAGGTCAATCACATTAAGGTCAAGTACATTATGTATCTTCTGTGTGGCAAGCTTATAAAATAATTAAGAAGCAATATTTTTGAGTTTTGCATTGTTTCAAGCTACAAGTCACTGTCTTAGGGGTGAACTTCATTCTTTTCAAGTAAAAATTTTCATTATAGGAATGATTGTCTTTGATTTAAGCATATGACCCCAGGTGGTTGGCATCAAGGTTCTTCTGGGATCTGTTATTTTGAAAAAAGCATTGAAATGATTTCAGTTATTAAGCATTCAGGAATAGAATGGTAAAACAAAAATGTTTTTGTCAACATTACAATAATCTTAAGAGGTTTTCTTCTATCAGATTTCCGGTGACCCTCCAGTGGAATGGTAAGGTGGTTGAGGAGAAGGTGTCCTGGTTCCAGTACGAGGCCGACCCATCTATGAACAGTAATGTGTTTCAAGTAGCACAGAAGTTAGTGCAGAAACATTTCCCAGGTAATAAATTTAACAACGAGAAATATTAACGATCAATGATGTATTAATGTTGTATCAACCATGTATTGATATACCAAAAATATTCCGTATACAGGTGAGCCAGCAAGGTAAGATAACTTCCCCTTCCTTGGCAGTGATATGGGGGATCTCAACCTTTCTGGAAAGATTCTTTTGTTGGTCCATACCATAGGTGTCAACCATCCCGGATTACGCAGGAAGTGCCCGGAAAATCATTAAAATTTCCCCTAAATCCCGATTTGGTACATTTCCCCTATCGGGGTTAAATTTCTCCCGGATTTGAGCAGTCTTCCCTCATAAAACCCCGGAAATCTCAGACACTTCGACCCTGAACTGATTATGTAAACAAAACACCCCCACCACCTGTGTAGCTGCCCTGGCCTGGGGCTTGGTGAGAGCACCTGTGGTGAGAGACGGGAGTCGGTCATCGCTCACAGTGTATGCCTGCCGACCGGTGTATATATTACAACTGTGCCTATGTGGCTTCATTTGACATGGTCAGTTAATTTTGTGATTACAACTAGGATACATCACTTTAAGAACAAACACTGATAATATCTGTCAACAAGATTTACTCACATGAAAGCCAATAATGCATTTCTTAATCGTAGCTGTCAGTACCAGCGTTTGTACTGCCGCCATCTTTAATTTGGTCAATACTAATATAAAGTCGTAAACTGCCACAAATATCCGGATTTCAATTTGGGTCAGAACAAAAATAAAAACACTTTTTAAGAAGTTTGTTTTATGTCATAATAGAACTACATTTGTGTACTAGTAAAACAAAAATTAATAAATTACTGTGTAATTATTATTTGAGAAAGGAAGGAAGATAATTTGATAAATACATTTAGAAATATTTCAGAAAAAAATCAAAAAAAAAAATCAGGGGATAAGTAGTTGCTTTTGTATAATGGTTGCAAATTTCAAGTGACTACATCATTAATAATATAATTCACTAAATACATTTCCTCTCTATGAAATTTCTGAAAACATTTTTTAAAAGAATTATTCATTTTTTTCTAATTTTTTTTTTTTTATTATTATTCTTTAAAATTAACCATTGTTGTCAAATTTAAATAACAAAATGTAGCCCGAGGAAATGTACACCTGCGCAAGCCCATGAGGAACATCACCTAAAGTAACAAAAATGTCACGATTTTGTTCACGCACTTTCTCCCTCATTTTGGATGTGGAATGAGGGAGATCTCCCTCATTGGAGGTTTCAGAGGTTGACATGTATGCCATACTAGCATACAAACTCAAGAAACTTCTCTAACAAGTTGAGATCCTGTCACTTCATCATCCAATATGGTAAAAGACTTATTAATCCTGTACATCTATGTCTATTCATAAAAAATCAAAAAATCAAAAGTCAAGGACATTGTCTATAAACAGGTAAAATTTACTACAAGACTGTCTGTTTACAGGTAAAGGTAGTTAGAGGCACATTTGTCTATTTTCAGGTGAATTTGGTAGTGATTGGCAATTGTGTATTTACAGAAAATCTAGTAGTGTAATATACATTTGTATATTTACAGGTGAATTTGGTAGTGAGCGCCTTGTCCAGCAGGTTGTTGACACAATCTTACGTAATACTGCCAATCGGGATGTGGGACAAAAGGAGGAAGCCGAGGGGTCACAAGATGTTGATATGGCAGACGACCCTCTATGGTCATCCGACACAGCCTCTAAAATTATACTGACCGGTTATAAGGTAAAGGTCATTCAAAATTACACTGACCGGTTATAAGGTAAAGGTCATTCAAAATTATGCTGACTAGTTATAAGGTAAAGGTCATTCAAAATTACACTGACCAGTTATAAGGTAAAGGTCATTCAAAATTTCACTGACCGGTTATAAGGTAAAGGTCATTCAAAATTACACTGACCGGTTATAAGGTAAAGGTCATTCAAAATTACACTGACCGGTTATAAGGTAAAGGTCATTCAAAATTACACTGACCGGTTATAAGGTAAAGGTCTTTCAAAATTACACTGAGCGGTTATAAGGTAAAGGTCATTCAAAATTACACTGACCGGTTATAAGGTAAAGGTCAATCAAAATTATACTGACCAGTTATAAGGTAAAGGTCATTCAAAATTACACTGACCGGTTATAAGGTAAAGGTCATTCAAAATTACACTGACTGGTTATAAGCTAAAGGTCATTCAAAATTGCACTGACCGGTTATAAGCTAAAGGTCAATCAAAATAACATTGACCGGTTATATGGTAAAAGTCATTCAAAATTACACTGACCGGTTATAAGGTAAAGGTCATTCAAAATTACACTGACCGGTTATAAGGTAAAGGTCATTCAAAATTACACTGACCGGTTATAAGCTTAAGGTCATTCAAAATTACACTGACCAGTTATAAGGTAAAGGTCATTCAAAATTTCACTGACCGGTTATAAGGTAAAGGTCATTCAAAATTACACTGACCGGTTATAAGGTAAAGGTCATTCAAAATTACACTGACCGGTTATAAGGTAAAGGTCAATCAAAATTACACTGACTGGTTATAAGCTAAAGGTCATTCAAAATTGCACTGACCGGTTATAAGCTAAAGGTCAATCAAAATAACATTGACCGGTTATACGGTAAAAGTCATTCAAAATTACACTGACCGGTTATAAGGTAAAGGTCATTCAAAATTACACTGACCGGTTATAAGGTAAAGGTCATTCAAAATTACACTGACCGGTTATAAGCTTAAGGTCATTCAAAATTACACTGACCGGTTATAAGCTAAAGGTCAATCAAAATTACACTGACCAGTTATAAGGTAAAGGTCATTCAAAATTACACTGACCGGTTATAAGGTAAAAGTCATTCAAAATTACACTGACCGGTTATAAGGTAAAGGTCAATCAAAATAACATTGACCGGTTATAAGGTAAAGGTCATTCAAAATTATGCTGACTAGTTATAAGGTAAAGGTCATATAAAATTATACTGCCAGTTAAAAAGTAGAGGTCATCTAACATTACACTGCCATTTGAAAAGTAAAGGTCATCCAAATTCATCCTGACCAGTTAAAGTAAAAGATCATCTAAAATCATGCTTACTGGTTATGAAGTAAAGGTGTCAAAAATGATACTTTCCTTTTCACATCCTCATGAAAAAAACAGCTTCGGCACACGTACAATATTTACACCATGTATGTATTACACACTTAAATTGTTACTTAGTAAAAATGATCATTGTTTAAATAAAACTATTTGCGAAGACAGTTGTCAATATAATGTATCAAGAAATCAGAAGAATCAACTTAATTGAGAAAAATACGTGTAACAGAATATTGTATTTGTATACAGCAACAAACCCTTCACAAAGAGGAGCTGACAAAGAGTGAGACAGAGAAACATGTCCGTAAGCAGGTGGAGAGCCAAGCTCCCAAACAACAACAGAGGAGGACGAAGGAGGCTGCTGTCATGGCAGCCAAGTCTAGTCCTAAAAAGGTCAGTTAAATATATATCTTAAATGTTTCACTAGTGTTATTGAAGTCTGCTTGAAAAAATATGAAGGAATGGTTGATTTCTTTTAAGATAGACAATTTAACTGAATGTTGGAAATGTGATAATCATGATAATGTAAAAACAATTATACAGACTATGCACAGTTATCTATAATGGATCTGGCAGACTTGTCCCTGAATGACATTTTAAAATCCAGTGTTTATTCAAGTAAAATTTACAATTGTTTGTTCGTTGTTTTAGTCAAAATCTGATATCATTGCCAAGAAAACGGAAAACGTCAGCCCTTCTCATGTTCCTATGGAAACTACACCAGCAACAAAAACCAGTCAGAAAAAAGTTCGCCTGGCAACCTCAGACGGAAGACAGGTATAGCATTGCTCTCTTCCATTGCATATTTTTTTTTACTTTCGTAAGGAGGATATATTAAATACAGATGTCCTCTCTGTTTTACGAACATTTATTCTTTAATATACCACATTGGTTTGGATCCAGGAGGTTTGGTTTGGTAGAATTTTCAGTTAACCCCTGCCCCCTTTTGAACTCCAAATATAGTATATCTTATGTATGTTATTTTTGATATGCATTACAAAATTCCGCTGTTTAGTTTCCAGCCTGACAAAAAAATCCTGGATCTACCCTGTACCAAGTTTTACAAGATAAATGAACAAAAAGTTAAGAATTTGATTAATTAAAAAAAAATCACCATACTTCACCAGCTAGCAGGTTCTTCTATTCTGTTCAGAGCTGCTGATTGGTTGTTGTGGATATTGTTTATGTAAATTATTCTTCTATTTGAAATTGTTCATTCACTTATTCAGAGGATAATGTTATATAAAGTAGATTTTCTGAAGAAAAATTGCTTTTCAAAGGCAGAAAACAGTGAAATGGTCCAATGGTATATTAAACTGTGATAGGGTTTCCCGTAAAAACAAGCTTATTAAGTAGTATAGACAAAATTGTATGAAACAAATTTGATTACAGCAAATACATGTATCTGAAAAAATGAGAAAAAAAATGAACGTATCTTATAAACAGCAATTATTTATCATTGAACAATATCATTCCAAAGTTCTGGTTAACGTTTCACATTAAACATGTTTTACACTTTTAATATTCTCCAGGAAAAATGCTCAACATGTTTTTGTTTCCAATTTAAGGTTATGCTGACCCTGGATAAGGATCTGACCTTTGATGGCCTACAACAGATGATTCAATCAGCTGTTGATGTCCCTCCAAGTCGGCAAAAAATCAGGGTCGGATTTCCACCGAAGGAACTCAAGCCTCCCGCTGACTCGGATTCAGATCAACTCCTGAACCTTCAACACGGTGACAAGATCGCTGTGGAAGTGCTGCCGGACCCTTTATCAAATGAAGGAAGGTCAAAGTCATTTAGTAAGTGTCCAAAGCCTTACCGATTTAGGTTACTGTATTAATGTGTTAATGATAATTTCTTTTACTGATTCAAGTTACTCTTCAAACATTATAACTACTTCACCTGTACTGACAATGAATCGTCTCTGTGTCCATCAACACATTTTAGTTAGACATTTGTAAAAATCTGTTGTTCAATCAATAATAATTCTGCTTTTAGATTATTTAAATGCAATCACAAAATAATGCAAGCAAGTAGCATTTGTGACATCACAATGTAGCATCTACAATTTTCAGATACTTTATGTTTAGAGTTATGGCCCTTTAACTTGTTTGGCCTGATGTAAAAGTACTGGGAATTGCTTACAGGCCCCTGTCTTGCACATTTACCTACAATGTGTACTATTCCAATGCTGGCTTTCTACAATAAAATTGTTCTTAGTTATTGTATATTCAGAATTATGGCCCTTTATCATAGTTCAAGTTTTCTGGTCCATTCCTGGAGTTGAGAGGCTGAAACTGGTTTGTTTATATCAGGTGCAGTGTCGGCCTCTCCTGCACCAAGTGCACCGCGGCTGAGCTGGAGTCACTTTGACGAGGACACCCACCCAGCCTCGGCTGATTCACTGTTACAGAGTCTGAAGGATGCACAGGATGGTAAGTATTAAAGTGATATTGGCTTTATTAACACATGTTTTGCTATTAAAAGTAAAAATTGCTTTTACATATCACTGACCAATGTTACAGAAGATTGTTGGGGTAGATATATACCGTCAATGAGAGAATCAAACAGAGAATACCCACATCCAAACAAAATTATACTTCTAACCCAAAATTGATGAAAACAAAGGTAAAATGTGAACAAAATATCTAATATGTATGGAGACCCATGAAAAAGGTAAAATGTGAACAAAATATATGTATGGAGACCCATGAAAAAGGTAAAATGTGAACAAAGTACATGTATGGAGACCCATGAAAAAGTACGAGGAGAAAAGGACCAGGCGTTCCAAAGGGATAAGCGTCCGATAAAGTTGTGATATTACGATCTTTTAAGAATTTATTTAACCCCCAACTCAAACAAGTTAATTAAACAAGTGTACATTTGTGGACCTGCTGACCTTGACTTTGTCATTTGACCTACTTTTAAAAACTATAACCTTGACCATTGTGAGAATACCTTTTAGGTTGGTAGGGTGGCACAGTGGTAACACACTTGCCTTTCATCTAGGTGGCCCAAGTTTGATTCCCCGATCGAACGTGAACATGTATAGGGTCACCTGTCTGACCACATGGGTTTTCTCCGAGCACTTCGGTTTCCCCCAGCAATTATAAAACCCTTCAAGCACTTCCATCCGGGCCATCAAACGTGATTAATATAAACTGATATCACTTGTTCACAGTTGTTGTAAAATAAATAAAGTTTTAATTTTAACATTTTGAGAAGACCTTTCCATTGATACTAAATTTGTCAACCTGCTGACCTTGAACGTGACCTTTGACCTACTTTTAATAAATCAATTCTGAATTTCAACAAACCCAGAAAGTCCTGGCCCTGACCACACAGTATCACTGGGTATGGTCACTAACCCGTACTGTTCTTTACTTCACAGCAAATGACACTTTAGATGCCAGCATTGCATCACTTGCCATCATGGCTACCATTGCTGGGAAGGACCTTTGGACCCAAGTTCAGAGTATGCCACATCTGTTCTCCGTTGGGGGTCTTTTTTACAAACAGGTGGAGCGTGACCTCGGACTTGTAGATGGTAAACACTGCCAGCTTCCGTCACTTCAGGGAAAGGTAACAAGTTTTCATCTTAATTTCATTGAAAAATATTTACACATATTTACACATGCATCTGATTTCAGTGTTTTTCTTTCATCCTAATTATGATTTTAATAATTTATGTCTAATTTAACAAAGTAAATAGTTAGTGACTTTTTAAATTTCCTAAAGTGATTTAAATCTTGATTGAAATACCAGTAAATTTTTGTTCAATTTTAGCAAACTCTTCAAAAAAATGTTATTGTTTAAAATTAAAAGTATTAATTTTTCTCATAAACTCTTAGTCTTTGACAAATATAGGTTTCATAGAGTTGTTTGTCTTTTTTTCAGGTGTTCCGATACAATGCCAAAGAATGTGTTTTTTACAGGTGTTCCGTTACAATGCTAAAGAATGTCTTTTTTACAGGTGTTCCGTTACAATGCTAAAGAAGGTAGACTTGAGCTCTGCATGGAGCCTTATGGCCACTTCCCGGTAGAACCAGGCATTGACAGAAAAATGGCAGAATTGAAGGAGCAAGAGGAAAAGATAAGATTCGGAAGCAGTGGTGCTGTGAAGCATGACACTAAAAAACAAGCTGCATTCTCTGGTGAGGGACATTCCTTACAGGCCATGAACATCGAAAGAATGCCTAGCAACATCACCAACATGGCCACCCACCATCACCATGGCAACCATCACAATACTGTTAGAAATATGCAGACAATGTGTAGTCCCGTTAAGCACGAAGCTGCCATACCAGAAGATATGGTAACGGAGAGTTCCATAAAGGGAAATAACTCTGGCGAAGACAGCAGGAAGTACCAAAGATTGGGGCCTGGTTACAGTGTGCTGGACCCGAATGATACTGATAACACCAGTCAAAGTGCGAAATTCTTCAAGGAAATTACAGAGAGTATGGAAAAGTCCATGCAAGAAATTGATCAAGAGGTATAGACTTTCTGATTTTTCCCAAAGTTAATTTCATCTTTGTTTGATATAAATTGTAGAGTATGCTAGATTTTAACAAATATGGGAGATACATTAATTTAACATGTATAGTGTATGTGATGTTTGATGTCATCAGTCAGGCAAAGTTTGAAATTTGAAAATGTTAAAAAAGGTTTCATGTACATCATGAATTCTGATTGGTCAGTCTGTTTGTTTCCAAATATGGTTAAATGTACATGTTTCAACATACACAATGTAATGTACCAGCATGATACATTCTAATTTGAAGTATTGACATTAGGAAAAGCCGAAGATAATGTTATATAAAAATAAGTTTTGCTCCCTTGAATTTGTCCTCAGCTTTTTCAGTAAAATATCTACCCAAGGGGAGTACAGGTTTGTCAAACAGGATTCACCAAAAGAAGTAATGTAGTTAAAAATGTGCCATGTAAGATACATTTTCTCACCCACCCACCATGCTTAGAATTTCTTCATGTGTAAAGTCTTTCATCGAAATAGCCCTCATTATTTTTCGTTTTGCTTTATAGATGGAACGCCTTGATGAGGAAGAAAAGAGACATTTTTCTACTACGTCTGCAGATGTGACCACTGAAACGAGACCTGAAGCCGTTCAGTTGACTGTACAGACTGGAAACGCCGTAAGAACCAGTCCGTCTACATTAGAACAGCCCCCATCTGACTCAATGCAATCCGATGCCTTAGAAATTGATAGGAACCAAGGAGAAGTTAAACTTCAGACAGACAATTTAACTAGTGGAAGTTTGGACGATGACAAAATAAACACTGAAAGTGAAAGTAGAAATCCTGAGGATGAATGTGGTGATATAAGTGCATCTGGAGGTTCAGATACTTGTAGGACTCAAATATCTCCTACAGTGGAAATTCCCGGTTCTGTTGTCATGTCAGAACTTCCATCGGAATCCTTGGAGATAGTGTACGATAGAACCAGGGACTTCACATTAACGAGTGGGGCCAGTGTCGAAACCAATCAAAGACCAGTTGGTGAAACGTTACAGGAGGAAAGTATGGACAGCCGTTCAACAAAACTAGAAAATGTTGAAGGGAAACTTGAGGAGTCAAAATCTGATGATAATGTGAAGAAAATATAAATATGTCTTAAAAATACTTACATAAGGCAAATGTAAGTAGTACCCTTATCTACAAAGTATGACATAGGATCAACAGACAAGTCCAGATGTTGAAAGCATGTCAACCTAACGAGGAAAAAGCTGTTTGAAATGCTGTTAGCTAGACAGTACATAAACTAAAAAAAAATTCAGAATGTATTTTGTTTAACTTTCAACATTATGAAATTGTGAAAATGCTTTAATGTGTTGAAATGTGCAGTATATTATCAAATAATTTGAGATTGAAAATTTTAGATATTTAATATGATATCCTATAAAATAAGTGCTTTAAACAGACACAATTAATTAAACAAATAGACCTAAATATTATTTAAACTCAGCTTACATTTGTTTTTAATTGCAGATGTATGAAATACTTTCAGTTAATTTGATCAAGACACATCTGTACCATATTACAACATTTATGACGGTTTATAGATTTATACAAAATCTGACGAAGGACATTTGATACAAAGGTTAAATTGTATCCGTTTCCTACTGAACTGGCTGCTCTTTTTACGATATGTTACTGGAATGTTGGATTAGTGAAGTCAAAGGTTCTAGGTTCAATCTAGAGTCAAGCTACTATAAGCCAGAGGTCAGGGGGTCAAGTTTGAATAGGACACTATCACATCTGTCCACCATTTTATTGGTGAAAACCTACCACAGCAAGCGGTCAATTTATGGGTGAGATGATTCCAATAGATGACCAATGAGTGACGGGCAGAATTTAAGTCGGAGGCTAATGTAAAGAACCTTGCATGTAAAAAGTCCAGAACAAGTAAATTGCTCAAGAGAATAGATTTGTTATATATAGGCCTATATATAGATGTATAATGTAATACTTAACTCTGTATCTTTATACAAAATATGTACCGGTGGTGTTGCTTCACAAGAAAGATCTTGCTTATCAAGCAAGCCTAAAAGTCAAATTCAGAAATGTGACTTTGCTTTTTGAAAATGATGATCTATTTCATTTACCTGGAAAAACACACTTCAAAGATTCATTTTCTCTTTCCAGATAAAGAAAAGTAAAACCACAGGGGCTTGACACATTCCTATGATCCAGAATGAAAAGTTCAGCCCTGGGCCTACCCCTAGATCACTAATAATAATGAAAAATTAACCCCAGGGTCGGAACTCTAGATCACTTATCATGAAACCTGAGACTAAAGTTTTCCTCTCTGTCCGTCTTGCCCATTTGTATGTAACGCCAAGGATTGTTATTCATTCCTGGGAGGATGTGATAAATATGTTCAAGTTCCAGGGTTTTTGGGTCCGGGACACTTTAACTATATTTTAGAGGGAAGGGGCGGGGTAGGGGGCGGGGGGAAGGGGGCCTGTATTGCTATAGCAATACTCAATATGCTTTTTGACATAATAAGTGATATAGGGGTTGATTACTGTCAAGCCCCTGAGGCTAAATCTACTATGTTATCCACTATAGACATGATGTCCCTTGTTGTTTATCTGGTACCAATAACTCTAGTAAAGAATATCATAATTACGATGGTGGTGTTCATTTATACTGGTTATACTAATAACCAGAGTATTCAATTTTTTTAAATTTATTTGAACATATTTTTTTTTTGCAAATATACAAAAGGGATCAGACACAAGTTTGAAAAACTTATGGTCTGTCTCTCCCATAAATGTATAATTAGATACGTATAATTTAAGTTACAAATTTCTTGTTGCCATATTTTCAAAGGGTCACTTGGGCCAAATATTTATGTAATCGATTGCTGTCAAAACGTTGGCCAGCATTGTGTACTTTATTATGTATATTTTAACTTCTTCTAAAAAACCCGAAAGACTTAAAGTCAAGTTATTGTTTAATTAATGTCTAATGCTTTCTTTGGTGAAGGGTTACCAAAGTTGCTCAAATGAAAAACAAGGCCTAGTCTGCCAGAAATAATGTTTGTTGTAGCTTTCTGTAGTTAGTTCAACAAATGACCTTGACCCATTTTCAAGGTCACAGTTTATATACATAGCAGAGATTGGAAGTCTTGGTTGAAGCAGAAAGTGCATGGGTGTCTTGGATGAAAATCCATGTCATATTTGTCTAATTCTTATACATTTTAGTAAATTTTTTACCAGTAAATTTTCAGAAATAATCAATTTTGTATTAAAACATTCATTCCCACATAAAAAATGGTATATCTTTAATTCACCACCTTATTATTAACCAATCAGACCATTTCTTTCAATTCACTGCATTCAAATTCAAGATTTTTTGTACAGATGGAAAAGTAGAACGAGTGGTTATTTTAGTACATCTTAAAGGGACATCACGGTAAAAACCTTTTTTTTTCTTTATTGATTGTATGTGTTTTATTCATTTCCGCTTATGTTTCTATGTTATCCGATATTCACATCAGTTTCCAGTGTCCAGCTTCACCACATGATTTAGTCAGGAATCCCCTCTCAAATTTAGCCGTGATAATATCATGTATCTGTTATGAAAACGAGTCAGTCGTTTTGTAAACAGGAACACATGATGTATGTAGAGACACCTGTTTTTCGACATCAGATTTGGTTATAGTTGTTGTAGGTGTTGTTTGATAACTCAAAGTCAATTGAGAATTATTAAAAGGTTACATTTACTCTCAGCACTGTACCAAAATACATGTGTAAACAACAGGTAGAGCCAACCATACGTACATGTCCATCTTGTCTGTCAGTACACACTTACCGGCAATGTCACAGAATATGTGCATCGTCCCATCTGCTACCGGTTTATATGTGGCTTCGATCAAAATTCTAAGGATTTCTTTTGCCCATCTTTTATTTTGTGAATGACGCTATAAAGCTTTTCAACCGCAGACAATTTATTTTGGAGGCCAATTTAGTTTACAGGTGTACTGTTGATCGGCAACGATAGATTTCCCTTTTATAATTATTAATTCACATCTTAATCTACATATTTCAGCGAAATCCAATTGTCATTGTTCATAAGGTAATACATTTGATTTATACATGGAATAATGATAAAAAAAAGTTTAAAAAAAAAAGTTTTACCGTGATGTCGTTTTAATTTGCTACATATGCTAAGGTATTCATCTAAATATACATTAGCTGTAAGTAAATGTTATGGTAACTTGCCATTATAGGTGGTTCAAAGACATGTTGACACTATCATTAGAAAACTGTATACAGCATCAAGTATATATTTATGCAGTACCATCTTCATCCTTGTATTTAAACAAGTTTAATATTAAAATAGAATGGCTTTCCCATTGAATACTGTGAAAATGTTACTTGTATAACAGAAGTTACCATTGTTCTTGTGAAAATGGCATTTTTTGCAGTATCTGTAAAATCTATATGGTATTCAAAGACTTTTTAAAATGGAAACCATTAAATATCGGTTATAAGTAATTCTTAGTTTGTTTAGCTGTTCTTCATTGATTTGGGACTTCTGAGGAAACTCTATAGCCCAGTAAAGAATGGTGAAAATACTCTGTATTTATTTCATTGTATAGCTGTTGTTCATGATGTTATGGTGACATTTTACATGCAATTTATACTGACATGTCCTAAGCTTTTCAAATAAAATCAAAGAATAAGTTTTGAAAAAAAAAAATTTGACTGATACTGTATTTATCTTGGAATAAGCCCAGGGGGCCAACATGTAAACCATGACTAATTAAATTTAGGGCTTATTGCAGGATATTGCGTTAGGGCTTATTTGCAGGATATTGAAATAGTATCTGTTATTATTTTCACTGAGCTGCTATATACAATGTACATATATATATAGGTGAGTTCATTATTCAACATGGGTTTATTGCATGATAAATGCAGTATTAGTAATCATACATACACAAAATACTGATAATCTGCAATTTAAGCAACTATGAACACCAAATGAGCTATTATTGAAGGTTTGCTTTCCCATCTTTAGAAATTATGCCGGTTTTTGTTAGCTCCTCAACTGTGTTAAATTACTAAATAATAATTTGCAAAATTTTTAGTTGGACTTCCTGAAATATATACTAATATGAATTTGTCAGGAAACAATTCTTGGAGATTTGTACAGTTTATGCTGAAGTAGTGATGGCTACAGTAAAGTAGTACACATTTGCCATAGTCTGAGTTTCCTCTGGCCTACTCCAACAATGTTAGAGGTTTTACACGGCCCTGACACCATGTCTGGTGTAGGACCCCTACACCAGACATGGTGTCAGGGCCAGAGGAAACTCAGACTAACATTTGCCACTGAATGATGTTGCTACGATCTGTACAACTCTACGAAATTTCGCAGGCATTCATATCAAATTGAATGCCATGGCCAATTGATTTTGTCATCATTATTATGACATCATAGCTGTAATATTGAATGCCTATGACTCTCTGTTCGATGTACGTTTATGACATTATAACATCTAATTCATTTTCACTAAATGCTAAATTTTGAGGAAATAATTTTCTTTTAGGATTTATATATATCAAAAGTGGTAGATGTAAGTAATCAGCTGCTTTCAGTTGTCATTCATAGTAAATATGAACGCTTTTATGAGTATGAATATAATGTAAGTTTAATCTGTATTCATAAAACTGCATGGCCATGTTGCTGGTAACACAGTTTCAATGTATCCAACATTTACTCAATCTTCGGTTGATTTCTTTCATTCTGGCTTTCTGTCAGAAATTCTGTTACGCTGTATACATCCTATTACAGAGCTAAGTTTGTGTAGGAAATTACAAGTTCACAAGTTAGTATTTAATTTATGGTTTGATGTAGAAATGCTCTTCATCATGTTGTGATAACACAATTTTGAACTGTATGTAACAAAATCTCACGAGACAGTTGCTCTGGTAAAGTTGTAAGATATGTGACATGGTTGCCATGGTAACGTTGTACATGGTGACCATTGCCTGGATTTGTAGTGCCTGAGTGACAATTTGTTTGATAATTACCATAAATTATAGATAATGTACACATGCTGCTATTGTTTGCCAATGTCAGCTTTTTATTTCATTATTAAATTATCAATGCATCAGATTTCGTTTTCATACTTATTTGTGAGTTTCCGTAAGTGTTTGTGAGGTTGATTTGGAATGTTTGATGACTTCAGTTTTAAGGAAGAGGAGACAGTAGGACAGTTTGGAGGAAATGTTAGATTGGACCGTCACCGGTAACGTCTGGCTCGGCTTTATCAAGACAAAACTACATAAACATCCTCACTGAAAGTGTCATTCAGATCAAAAATATATTACTCAAGGAACCATAGCATTATTACAATTAAAAGACCTCAATTTTATGTTCTTATGGCGAGCTACTGCATCCTCCAACGGTCCATCCATCTAGCTTCAACTTTTGCATTTAAACAACTTTTCCTTGATATCAAAAGCCTACGGTCACGATATTGGTCCAGATGTATGACAGGATTGAAGAAGGGCTATTAAGTTTGTTCAAATGAATGACCTTGACCTACTGCCAAATTCAAGGTCACCAGGGGTAAAATATGTTAAATCCTTCAAAGGACTTCTTAATAACCAAGAGGCTCACGGCCATGATATTGGGCAAGCAACATGGCATGCTTGGATGACGGGCTACTTAATTGTTCAAATGAACAACTTCCTTGACCTACTTTCAAGGTCACGGGGGTCAAATGTGTTTAAATCTTCAAACGACTTCTCAATTATCAAGAGGTGCAGGGTGTTTGATGTTTGAGTTTTATGTAGCATGCTGGGATAACTTAATACAAAGTTTGTTTATGTGAATGATCTTTACCTACATTCAAGGTCAAAGAGGAATTAATGATTCAATAAACGGGAGGCCCAGGGCCATGAATTTCGGTTAGCATACTGAGATGGACTACCAAGTTAGTTAAAAAATGAACGACCTTGATTTTTAGCCCACCATCATCAAATGGTGGGCTATTCAAATCGCCCTGCGTCCGTGGTCCGTGGTCCGTCTCTCCGTCCGTCCGTCTGTCCCTCCGTCCGTCCGTCCGTCCGTAAACAATTCTTGTTATCGCTAATCCTCAGAAAGTACTAAAGGGATCTTTCTCAAATTTCATATGTGGGTTCCCCTTGGTGCCTAGTTATGCATATTGCATTTTGAGACCAATCGGAAAACAACATGGCCGACAGGCAGCCATCTTGGATTTTGACAATTGAAGTTTGTTATCGCTATTTCTGAGAAAGTACTGAAGGGATCTTTCTCAAATTTCATATGTAGGCTCCCCTTGGTGCCTAGTTATGCATATTGCATTTTGAGACCAATCAGAAAACAACATGGCCGACAGGCAGCCATTTTGGATTTTGATAATTGAAGTTTATTATCGCTATTTCTGAGAAAGTACTGAAGGGATCTTTCTCAAATTTCATATGTAGGTTCCCCTTGGTGCCTAGTTATGCATATTGCATTTTGAGACAAATCGGAAAACAACATGGCCGACAGGCAGCCATCTTGGATTTTTAGCCCACCATCATCAGATGGTGGGCTATTCAAATCGCCCTGCGTCCGTGGTCCGTCGTCCGTCCGTCCCTCCGTCCGTCCGTCCGTCCGTCCCTCCGTCCGTCCCTCCGTCCGTCCGTAAACAATTCTTGTTATCGCTAATCCGCAGAAAGTACTGAAGGGATCTTTCTCAAATTTCATATGTAGGTTCCCCTTGGTGCCTAGTTATGCATATTGCATTTTGAGACCAATCGGAAAACAACATGGCCGACAGGCAGCCATCTTGGATTTTGACAATTGAAGTTTGTTATCGCTATTTCTCAGAAAATAATGAAGGGATCTTTCTCAAATTTCATATGTAGGTTCCTCTTGGTGCCTAGTTATGCATATTGCATTTTGAGACCAATCAAAAAACAACATGGCCGACAGGCAGCCATCTTGGATTTTGACAATTGAAGTTTGTTATCGCTATTTCTCAGAAAGTACTGAAGGGATCTCTCTCAAATTTCATATGTAGGTTCCCCTCGGTGCCTAGTTATGCATATTGCATTTTGAGACCAATCTGAAAACAACATGGCCGACAGGCAGCCATCTTGGATTTTGACAATTGAAGTTTGTTATCGCTATTTCTCAGAAAATACTGAAGGGATCTTTCTCAAATTTCATATGTAGGTTCCCCTTGGTGCCTAGTTATGCATATTGCATTTTGAGACAAATCGGAAAACAACATGGCCGACAGGCAGCCATCTTGGATTTTTAGCCCACCATCATCAGATGGTGGGCTATTCAAATCGCCCTGCGTCCGTGGTCCGTCGTCCGTCCGTCCCTCCGTCCGTCCCTCCGTCCGTCCGTAAACAATTCTTGTTATCGCTAATCCGCAGAAAGTACTGAAGGGATCTTTCTCAAATTTCATATGTAGGTTCCCCTTGGTGCCTAGTTATGCATATTGCATTTTGAGACCAATCGGAAAACAACATGGCCGACAGGCAGCCATCTTGGATTTTGACAATTGAAGTTTGTTATCGCTATTTCTCAGAAAATAATGAAGGGATCTTTCTCAAATTTCATATGTAGGTTCCTCTTGGTGCCTAGTTATGCATATTGCATTTTGAGACCAATCAAAAAACAACATGGCCGACAGGCAGCCATCTTGGATTTTGACAATTGAAGTTTGTTATCGCTATTTCTCAGAAAGTAATGAAGGGATCTTTCTCAAATTTCATATGTAGGTTCCCCTTGGTGCCTAGTTATGCATATTGCATTTTGAGACAAATCGGAAAACAACATGGCCGACAGGCAGCCATCTTGGATTTTCACAATTGAAGTTTGTTATCGCTATTTCTCAGAAAATAATGAAGGGATCTTTCTCAAATTTCATATGTAGGTTCCTCTTGGTGCCTAGTTATGCATATTGCATTTTGAGACCAATCAAAAAACAACATGGCCGACAGGCAGCCATCTTGGATTTTGACAATTGAAGTTTGTTATCGCTATTTCTCAGAAAGTACTGAAGGGATCTTTCTCAAATTTCATATGTAGGTTCCTCTTGGTGCCTAGTTATGCATATTGTATTTTGAGACCAATCGGAAAACAACCTGGCCGACAGGCAGCCATCTTGGATTTTGACAATTGAAGTTTGTTATCGCTATTTCTCAGAAAGTAACGAAGGGATCTTTCTCAAATTTCATACATACGTTCCCCTCAGTGCCTTGATATGCATACTGCATTTTGAGACCAATCAGAAAACAACATGGCTGACAGGTAGCCATCTTGGATATTGACAATTGAAGTTTGTTATTGCTATTTCTCAGAAAGTACTGAAGGGATCTTTCTCAAATTTCATATGTAGGTTCCCCTTGGTGCCTAGCATTTTGGGACCGATCGGAAAACAACATGGCCGACAGGCAGCCATCTTGGATTTTGACCATTGAAGTTTGTTATCGCTATTTCTGAGAAAGTACTAACGGGATCTTTCTCAAATTTCATATGTAGGTTCCCCTTGGTGGCTAGTTATGCATATTGCGTTTTGAGACCAATCAGAAAACAACATGGCTGACAGGCCGCCATCTTGGATTTTGACAATTTAAGTTTGTTATCACTATTTCTGAGAAAGTACTGAAGGGATCTTTCTCAAATTTCATAAGTAGGTTTTCCTTGGTCCCTTGTATTGCATTTTTGGACCAGTCTGTCCTGAAAACAACCTGGCAAACAAACAGCCATTATCCTTGAATCTCAAATTTCTTATATAGCTTGGATTCCCTTGTTTGAAAAGTACTGGAGGGATGTCTCAATTTGCACAGATTAGTAAAATGAAGGGAAAAGTAGAGAAAAGATCAATCCGACATGGAACCTATGAAGATCATTCAATGGTGGGCGCCAAGATCCCTCTGGGATCTCTTGTTAAAATTGAAGTTTGTTATCGTTATTTCTGAGAAAGTACTGAAGGGATCTTTCTCAAATTTCATATGTAGGTTCCCCTTGGTGCCTAGTTATGCATATTGCATTTTGAGACAAATCGGAAAACAACATGGCCGACAGGCAGCCATCTTGGATTTTGACAATTGAAGTTTGTTATCGCTATTTCTCAGAAAATACTGAAGGGATCTTTCTCAAATTTCATATGTAGGTTCCCCTTGGTGCCTAGTTATGCATATTGCATTTTGAGACAAATCGGAAAACAACATGGCCGACAGGCAGCCATCTTGGATTTTGACAATTGAAGTTTGTTATCGCTATTTCTCAGAAAATAATGAAGGGATCTTTCTCAAATTTCATATGTAGGTTCCTCTTGGTGCCTTGTTATGCATATTGCATTTTGAGACCAATCAAAAAACAACATGGCCGACAGGCAGCCATCTTGGATTTTCACAATTGAAGTTTGTTATCGCTATTTCTCAGAAAGTACTGAAGGGATCTCTCTCAAATTTCATATTTAGGTTCCACTTGGTGCCTAGTTATGCATATTGCATTTTGAAACCAATCGGAAAACAACATGGCCGACAGGCAGCCATCTTGGATTTTGACAATTGAAGATTGTTATCGCTATTTCTCAGAAAGTACTAAAGGGATCTTTCTCAAATTTCATATGTAGGTTCCCCTTGGTGCCTAGTTATGCATATTGCATTTTGAGACCAATCGGAAAACAACATGGCCGACAGGCAGCCATCTTGGATTTTGACAATTGAAGTTTGTTATCGCTATTTCTCAGAAAGTACTGAAGGGATCTTTCTCAAATTTCATATGTAGGTTCCTCTTGGTGCCTAGTTATGCATATTGCATTTTGAGACCAATCGGAAAACAACCTGGCCGACAGGCAGCCATCTTGGATTTTGACAATTGAAGTTTGTTATCGCTATTTCTCAGAAAGTAACGAAGGGATCTTTCTCAAATTTCATACATACGTTCCCCTCAGTGCCTTGATATGCATACTGCATTTTGAGACCAATCAGAAAACAACATGGCTGACAGGTAGCCATCTTGGATATTGACAATTGAAGTTTGTTATCGCTATTTCTCAGAAAGTACTGAAGGGATCTTTCTCAAATTTCATATGTAGGTTCCCCTTGGTGCCTAGCATTTTGGGACCGATCGGAAAACAACATGGCCGACAGGCAGCCATCTTGGATTTTGACCATTGAAGTTTGTTATCGCTATTTCTGAGAAAGTACTAACGGGATCTTTCTCAAATTTCATATGTAGGTTCCCCTTGGTGGCTAGTTATGCATATTGCGTTTTGAGACCAATCAGAAAACAACATGGCTGACAGGCCGCCATCTTGGATTTTGACAATTTAAGTTTGTTATCACTATTTCTGAGAAAGTACTGAAGGGATCTTTCTCAAATTTCATAAGTAGGTTTTCCTTGGTCCCTTGTATTGCATTTTTGGACCAGTCTGTCCTGAAAACAACCTGGCAAACAAACAGCCATTATCCTTGAATCTCAAATTTCTTATATAGCTTGGATTCCCTTGTTTGAAAAGTACTGGAGGGATGTCTCAATTTGCACAGATTAGTAAAATGAAGGGAAAAGTAGAGAAAAGATCAATCCGACATGGAACCTATGAAGATCATTCAATGGTGGGCGCCAAGATCCCTCTGGGATCTCTTGTTAAAATTGAAGTTTGTTATCGTTATTTCTGAGAAAGTACTAAAGGGATCTTTCTCAAATTTCATATGTAGGTTCCCCTTGGTGCCTAGTTATGCATATTGCATTTTGAGACAAATCGGAAAACAACATGGCCGACAGGCAGCCATCTTGGATTTTGACAATTGAAGTTTGTTATCGCTATTTCTCAGAAAATACTGAAGGGATCTTTCTCAAATTTCATATGTAGGTTCCCCTTGGTGCCTAGTTATGCATATTGCATTTTGAGACAAATCGGAAAACAACATGGCCGACAGGCAGCCATCTTGGATTTTCACAATTGAAGTTTGTTATCGCTATTTCTCAGAAAATAATGAAGGGATCTTTCTCAAATTTCATATGTAGGTTCCTCTTGGTGCCTAGTTATGCATATTGCATTTTGAGACCAATCAAAAAACAACATGGCCGACAGGCAGCCATCTTGGATTTTGACAATTGAAGTTTGTTATCGCTATTTCTCAGAAAGTACTGAAGGGATCTTTCTCAAATTTCATATGTAGGTTCCTCTTGGTGCCTAGTTATGCATATTGCATTTTGAGACCAATCGGAAAACAACCTGGCCGACAGGCAGCCATCTTGGATTTTGACAATTGAAGTTTGTTATCGCTATTTCTCAGAAAGTAACGAAGGGATCTTTCTCAAATTTCATACATACGTTCCCCTCAGTGCCTTGATATGCATACTGCATTTTGAGACCAATCAGAAAACAACATGGCTGACAGGTAGCCATCTTGGATATTGACAATTGAAGTTTGTTATCGCTATTTCTCAGAAAGTACTGAAGGGATCTTTCTCAAATTTCATATGTAGGTTCCCCTTGGTGCCTGGCATTTTGGGACCGATCGGAAAACAACATGGCCGACAGGCAGCCATCTTGGATTTTGACCATTGAAGTTTGTTATCGCTATTTCTGAGAAAGTACTAACGGGATCTTTCTCAAATTTCATATGTAGGTTCCCCTTGGTGGCTAGTTATGCATATTGCGTTTTGAGACCAATCAGAAAACAACATGGCTGACAGGCCGCCATCTTGGATTTTGACAATTTAAGTTTGTTATCACTATTTCTGAGAAAGTACTGAAGGGATCTTTCTCAAATTTCATAAGTAGGTTTTCCTTGGTCCCTTGTATTGCATTTTTGGACCAGTCTGTCCTGAAAACAACCTGGCAAACAAACAGCCATTATCCTTGAATCTCAAATTTCTTATATAGCTTGGATTCCCTTGTTTGAAAAGTACTGGAGGGATGTCTCAATTTGCACAGATTAGTAAAATGAAGGGAAAAGTAGAGAAAAGATCAATCCGACATGGAACCTATGAAGATCATTCAATGGTGGGCGCCAAGATCCCTCTGGGATCTCTTGTTAAAATTGAAGTTTGTTATCGTTATTTCTGAGAAAGTACTGAAGGGATCTTTCTCAAATTTCATATGTAGGTTCCCCTTGGTGCCTAGTTATGCATATTGCATTTTGAGACAAATCGGAAAACATCATGGCCGACAGGCAGCCATCTTGGATTTTGACAATTGAAGTTTGTTATCGCTATTTCTCAGAAAATACTGAAGGGATCTTTCTCAAATTTCATATGTAGGTTCCCCTTGGTGCCTAGTTATGCATATTGCATTTTGAGACAAATCGGAAAACAACATGGCCGACAGGCAGCCATCTTGGATTTTGACAATTGAAGTTTGTTATCGCTATTTCTCAGAAAATAATGAAGGGATCTTTCTCAAATTTCATATGTAGGTTCCTCTTGGTGCCTTGTTATGCATATTGCATTTTGAGACCAATCAAAAAACAACATGGCCGACAGGCAGCCATCTTGGATTTTCACAATTGAAGTTTGTTATCGCTATTTCTCAGAAAGTACTGAAGGGATCTCTCTCAAATTTCATATTTAGGTTCCACTTGGTGCCTAGTTATGCATATTGCATTTTGAAACCAATCGGAAAACAACATGGCCGACAGGCAGCCATCTTGGATTTTGACAATTGAAGATTGTTATCGCTATTTCTCAGAAAGTACTGAAGGGATCTTTCTCAAATTTCATATGTAGGTTCCCCTTGGTGCCTAGTTATGCATATTGCATTTTGAGACAAATCGGAAAACAACATGGCCGACAGGCAGCCATCTTGGATTTTGACAATTGAAGTTTGTTATCGCTATTTCTCAGAAAATAATGAAGGGATCTTTCTCAAATTTCATATGTAGGTTCCTCTTGGTGCCTTGTTATGCATATTGCATTTTGAGACCAATCAAAAAACAACATGGCCGACAGGCAGCCATCTTGGATTTTCACAATTGAAGTTTGTTATCGCTATTTCTCAGAAAGTACTGAAGGGATCTCTCTCAAATTTCATATTTAGGTTCCACTTGGTGCCTAGTTATGCATATTGCATTTTGAAACCAATCGGAAAACAACATGGCCGACAGGCAGCCATCTTGGATTTTGACAATTGAAGATTGTTATCGCTATTTCTCAGAAAGTACTAAAGGGATCTTTCTCAAATTTCATATGTAGGTTCCCCTTGGTGCCTAGTTATGCATATTGCATTTTGAGACCAATCGGAAAACAACATGGCCGACAGGCAGCCATCTTGGATTTTGACAATTGAAGTTTGTTATCGCTATTTCTCAGAAAGTACTGAAGGGATCTTTCTCAAATTTCATATGTAGGTTCCTCTTGGTGCCTAGTTATGCATATTGCATTTTGAGACCAATCGGAAAACAACCTGGCCGACAGGCAGCCATCTTGGATTTTGACAATTGAAGTTTGTTATCGCTATTTCTCAGAAAGTAACGAAGGGATCTTTCTCAAATTTCATACATACGTTCCCCTCAGTGCCTTGATATGCATACTGCATTTTGAGACCAATCAGAAAACAACATGGCTGACAGGTAGCCATCTTGGATATTGACAATTGAAGTTTGTTATCGCTATTTCTCAGAAAGTACTGAAGGGATCTTTCTCAAATTTCATATGTAGGTTCCCCTTGGTGCCTAGCATTTTGGGACCGATCGGAAAACAACATGGCCGACAGGCAGCCATCTTGGATTTTGACCATTGAAGTTTGTTATCGCTATTTCTGAGAAAGTACTAACGGGATCTTTCTCAAATTTCATATGTAGGTTCCCCTTGGTGGCTAGTTATGCATATTGCGTTTTGAGACCAATCAGAAAACAACATGGCTGACAGGCCGCCATCTTGGATTTTGACAATTTAAGTTTGTTATCACTATTTCTGAGAAAGTACTGAAGGGATCTTTCTCAAATTTCATAAGTAGGTTTTCCTTGGTCCCTTGTATTGCATTTTTGGACCAGTCTGTCCTGAAAACAACCTGGCAAACAAACAGCCATTATCCTTGAATCTCAAATTTCTTATATAGCTTGGATTCCCTTGTTTGAAAAGTACTGGAGGGATGTCTCAATTTGCACAGATTAGTAAAATGAAGGGAAAAGTAGAGAAAAGATCAATCCGACATGGAACCTATGAAGATCATTCAATGGTGGGCGCCAAGATCCCTCTGGGATCTCTTGTTAAAATTGAAGTTTGTTATCGTTATTTCTGAGAAAGTACTGAAGGGATCTTTCTCAAATTTCATATGTAGGTTCCCCTTGGTGCCTAGTTATGCATATTGCATTTTGAGACCTATCGTAAAACAACATGGCCGACAGGCAGCCATCTTAGATTTTGACAATTGAAACTTGTTATCGCTATTTCTAAGAAAGTGCTGAAGGGATCTTTCTCAAATTTTCATATGTAGGTTCCCCTGGGTGCCTAGTTATTCAGATTGCATTTTGAGACTAATCGGAAAACAACATGGCCGACAGGCAGCCATCTTGGATTTTGACAATTGAAGTTTGTTATCGCTATTTTTCAGAAAGTACTGAAGGGATCTTTCTCAAACATTTTTGTAAGTTCCCCTTGGTCTGTAGTTCTGCATATTGCATCTTGGGACCAATAGGAAAACAACATGGCCGACAGGCAACCATCTTGCATTTTGACAATTGAAGTTTGTTATCGCTATTTATCAGAAATTGCTGAAGGGATCTTTCTGAAATTTCATTTGTAGGTTGCCCTCTGTGCCTAGTTATGCATATTGGATTTTGAGACCAGTCAGAAAACAACCTGCCCGACAGGCAGCCATCTTGTATTTTGACAATTGAAGTTTGTTATCGCTATTTTACAGAAGGTACTTAAGGGATCCTTCTCAAATTTCATATGTAGGTTCCCCTTGGTCCCTGGTGTTGCATTTTGGGACCAATCCGAAAACAACAGACAGCCATTATCGCTAAATCTTAAATTTTTTATAGAGGTTCCCCTTGTCTGAAAAGTACTAGAGGGCTGTTTCTGAATTTACACAGATTAGTAAGACTTAGAGGAAGGGAAAAGTAGAGAAAAGATCAATCTGACATGGAACCTATAAAGATCATTCAATGGTGGGCGCCAAGATCCCTCTGGGATCTCTTGTCTTTGAAGGTCGCAATGGTCAAATGTGTTTAATATTTGTGTTATGGAGAAGCAAGATAGTCATGGTCATGATATTGGACCAGAATCATGCTGGTATAAATGGCTACAAAATGTGGCCTACACTCAAAATAATGGAGTAAAGCGGACCTCAACTTATCATCCACACACATATATACATAGGTATACACGTCCTTTCAAATCCAAATCTCTTTCACGGATAAGACACAAGCGGTGGTTTTAAAAGTTATTCCCATCGCCTATTTGTCATTGCGGTGTCGGTAATGAAGATGCCTATCTGCAAATCCACGACTAGTTCTAGTGGACATTGGTATCCAGCCAGTTCCTGATGTCAATTTACTTCTGTGAGGAAATATTGACCTTCCATTTCAAACAAATGTTAGTATTGTACTGGTCGTACTTTCCTTCAAAAAAAAAAAAAAAAAAATGTTTAAAACAGATAAATGGATATACTAGGTAGCCAGAAGTTCCCCTTCTTATCTATCTCTCCGCCTCCCCCGTCTTCTTATCTTTCCCTTCTTCTCTTGTGAATCCAGGTGAATTCATTTTGCGGATTCAGTATAATGGTTTGTCGATATCATATTTACTGAACGACAGCAATGGGAAATCCAGTAGTAATCTTTGCTACTTAAATGTAACTGGAAAATGTTTTGAAAATAATTGACCAACACAGTCCTTGGCCTGAATCTGTATGTGGAGGGGGCCACAATTTCACTAAATATTTGCAAAATATAATTACCAAATAAAAAATAGAATCATTTATTTAAGTTATTATGTTAATGAAAAATTTGAATTATATATTTATTTTCTTACACCATTTAAATCTCATTTAAGTATGATAATCATATTGGAGTTATCTCCCTTCAATTGAATACATTTTTAGCCCACCATCATCAGATGGTGGGCTATTCAAATCGCCCTGCGTCCGTGGTCCGTGGTCCGTCCGTCCGTCCGTAAACAATTCTTGTTATCGCTAATCCTCAGAAAGTACTGAAGGGATCTTTCTCAAATTTCATATGTAGGTTCCCCTTGGTGCCTAGTTATGCATATTGCATTTTGAGACTAATCGGAAAACAACATGGCCGACAGGCAGCCATCTTGGATTTTGACAATTGAAGTTTGTTATCGCTATTTCTGTGAAAGTAAGAAGGGATCTTTCTCAAATTTCATATGTAGGTTCCCCTTGGTGCCTAGTTATGCATATTGCGATTTGTGACCAATCAGAAAACAACATGGCCGACAGGCAGCCATCTTGGATTTTGACAATTGAAGTTTGTTATCGCTATTTCTCAGAAAGGAATGAAGGGATCTTTCTGAAATTTCATATGCAGGTTGCCCTCTGTGCCTAGTTATGCATATTGCATTTTGAGACCAATCAGAAAAAAACAACATGGCCGACAGGCAGCCATCTTGGATTTTGACAATTGAAGTTTGTTATCGCTATTTCTGTGAAAGATCTGAAGGGATCTTTCTGAAATTTCATATGCAGGTTCCCCTCGGTGCCTAGTTATGCATATTGCATTTTGAGACCAATCGGAAAACAACATGGCCGACAGGCAGCCATCTTGGATTTTGACAATTGAAGTTTGTTATCGCTATTTCTCAGAAAGTAATGATGGGATCTTTCTCAAATTTCATATGCAGGTTCCCCTCGGTGCCTAGTTATGCATATTGCATTTTGAGACTAATCAGAAAACAACATGGCCGACAGGCAGCCATCTTGGATTTTGACAATTGAAGTTTGTTATCGCTTTTTCTCAGAAACTGATGAAGGGATCTTTCTGAAATTTCATTTGCAGGTTCCCCTTGGTGCCTAGTTATGCATATTGCATTTTGAGACTAATCAGAAAACAACATGGCCGACCGGCAGCCATCTTGGGTTTTGACAATTGAAGTTTGTTATCGCTATTTCTCAGAAAGCACTGAAGGGATCCTTCTCAAATTTCATATGTAGGTTCCCCTTGGTGCCTAGTTATGCATATTGCATTTTGAGACTAATCAGAAAACAACAGGGCCAACAGGCAGCCATCTTGGATTTTGACAATTGAAGTTTGTTATCGCTATTTCTGTGAAAGTACTGAAAGGATCTTTTTCAAATTTTATATGTAGGTTCCCCTCAGTGCCTAGTTTTGCATATTGGGACCAACAATAGACATATACAGGTTCCCCTTAGCTTGTTTGAAAAGTACTAGAGGGCTGTTTCTGAATTTACACAGATTAGTAAGTCTTAGAGGAAGCTTAAGGGAAAAGTAGAGAAAAGATCAATGACTATTTTTGTTTTGTGTGTGTACTGTTAATGAATGTCTGTATTTTGTACCACTGTGTTGTTCTTAGGGAGAAGACTTATATAGGCAATGCCTGATGTCTAATCCCTTTGACAATTGTATTTTTGTCAATAAAATTGTTTGAAATGAAAAAAATGAAACCAACACTGTCCTTTCCATATAACCGTGTCCGATCGCCACATTGGGGTTTCTAAATGGTAGACACATGAGTGTACTATTTTAAGTGGACAATTTAAACGAGGCCGGTTAAGGAAAAAAGTTTGTGGCGCTCCAAATACGATCATTTTGCGCATCAAGCACAGGGACTGCAGCGCTGTTTTAGGACCCATTTTTGCCCGTTCATTCAGATTGCTCGACAAAGTTAGGGCAAAATCATATTTCACCTTTGTGTAGCACATTTCCAGACGTTTTTGTGGGTTAGACCCTAAACGAATTTAATCCAGTTCCTTGTTGTAGTCTATATTGTCGTGCATTTTATGTAATAGATGTAGAACAAAAACCAATGATGTACACTACATTAGAAATTACAAAATCATTCATCTTGGTATGCACAGGTATATGTAAACTAATAAAGAGGTATACATTATCATCATTTTTACAACAAACCCCTGTTGCTTTCAGTGAGCCCGGACAAAGATTTCGGCTTATATCAACGTCAGCACGTCTGTCAAGAGTTATGTCTGAAATGTTACATTAAAAGATGTCGAATCGCCTTGTCTCTGGCTAAAAAAAGATGGGTGCCAGTTTAGACCCTCTGGTGGTATCATCAGTTTTAATCCGATGGACTCTGTCTGAACTAGACTTAACAAGAACTACATAATTTGACCGGTTTGTAGAGAGCTCCGAATTGTAGAGTCTGATTTCGCATCGTTACATGTACAATATAATTATATTAGTTGTGTTTTATATATACATGTATATGTAAAAATGTAAACACACAAATATTGAAACTGCATTTTATTTTATTTGTATACAAACATTGTTTATTTCATAATGCAAAATACCTTACATTTTTTTTAAATGTTGAATTTAGCCCAGTTATGACAATCCTTCGTTATAACATTTTATTGTCAAAGATATTGTCAAGCAATTGTCGTAAATGCTATCTGTATATAAGTATATATATCTTTTGAGTAAAACTCGCATTCATCTTAATGATCGAATCTCTTTTTTTTTTTTTTTTTCATTCTATGGTATGAGAGATTTTTTCTCGATTTTATCGATGGGTTCGGGACCGTTGCGCTCACGCCTCTTTAGCCTTGTTCATGTCATTTTCGTTTTCCGCTGTAATATCCGACTCCTTATCTATTTCCGTTCAAGCATAAAATGATTTGACAATATCAAATGTATATTCCCGGTTCAGAATAGTTTCTCGATTTCGAATTGATATCGGTAGGCCTATAGCGGAAACATTTGTTATCGTAGTTTACCACATGGTATTCCGCAATCATGGAGCCCCGAGAGGAAATCCCGCTTGCATAAATCAGTCTGTAATTGTAGTGTGGGGCTCGTCCAAAGGACCAGATATTGAAAATGTACATGTTCTTTTTTGTAAGAAATTACTTAAGGTTAAAACATCAACAAATAATGTAACAGTTTACTGGGAACTTGGTCGTTTTCCCTTAGAATATACACGCAGATATAGAATTATTAAATATTGGTTCAAACTACTCGACACAAAAAACTGTATTTTGAATACTGCATATGATTTTTTATTAAGTAAAAACACTGGTTTATGTTTTAATTGGGTACACGGTGTAAAGGAGTTATTATGCTCTTTAGGTTTCGGCGAAATATGGTTCTGTCAATCACCAAATAACTCTGAAACTATTTTACCTTGTATACGACAAAGATTTTTTTTACCAAGCCCAAGAGTATTTGAGAGATGCATTAGAAAAGTCCTCGAAATGTGTTTTATATAAACATATTGTGGATAATTTTTCTATTCAGTTTTATTTAACTAAGTATTTACCTATGAAATTCAGAATATGTTTATCAAAACTACGCATGTCTGCGCATTCCTTAGCAATCAAAACTGGCCGCTTTAACAATATTGATCGAAATTTGAGACACTGTTTAATTTGTAAATCAACGACTGAGATAGAAGATGAATACCATTTTGTATTAATATGTAATAAGTATACCAATTTAAGAAGGCGCCTCATTAAGAAATACAATTGGCAAAGCCTTCAATGTTCAAATTAATACAGTTATTAAGTGTACAAAATATCAAAGAATTAAGTCGCTTAGGCAAATTTATATTTGAAGCAAACAAAATCCGATCTTTATATCTGTACGTAGCATTGCTGTTCTATGCCATTATCATGTATTGTTTTGTTTATAATATGTACTTATGGGCCGTATGGCCTACAGTCAATAAAGAAATTGAAATTGAAATTGAACTAGCATAATTACGTAAAGCGTAGTAATCAACAAGACAGCGTCGCTTATATTATTACGCGTGAAATGAGCTCATGTGTTTGGCTGACCGTGTCTACATTATCAAGTGATAATTTTTCCTGATTTGGACGGTATAATCAACCACCAGGAGCCTACAAAGCTAATAATAAAAATATTCTTCTTCAATTTTCTTATCATTTCAAAATCATTTATTAGTATGAACATGGTACGATAAATGGATTGCTCTTGTGTATTATAGCACACTAATTGAGGTGGTCGGGTGGCACAGTGGTAACACACTTGCCTTTTGACCAAGGCGGTCGAACGTGAAAAGGTACGGGGTCACCTGCCTGACCACGTGGGTTTCCCCGGATATTACAGGCTCCTCCCACAGTAAGACCTTCGTGCGCTTAAATCCGGAACATCAAACGCGATATAACTTGTTTGGCAATCGTTGTAAAATAAATGAAGTTTACAATAATTAGCAGTTTTAGGCATAATCCACTTTTTCTACTGAGGGCTATCTTTTTTCAATCAGTTTTATTTTTTATAATTTCGGAATGCATGCCATTATGAAGAATGCGTCAACATTATGAAGAAAGATTCCATAAATAATTAAAAATTGTTACTCCCCACATTTTTTTTAACCCCTCCCTCCCCCATCATTAACTCGAAATGGTTTCCGACCTGACCTCTTACCTCAAAGTATACAACTAATTAGCACCCATTCAATGTATTGCATTATATAGTCGAATGAGAAACAAAGGGAGAGAACCAATAAAAGTATTAATGAAAATGATAAGCAGTTATCTCCCCTACCGGAAGCCGTCGTCTGCTATTTGTTTTAGAGTGCAGAACTTAAAAGATAGAGATCTCTTTTACGCTGTAAATCATAGATAATATTGATTACCGTTAATATTTCTGAAATTATTAGAAGCGTAAGTATAGACTTATTAATATTATTTTTAAACTGAAAGAGAATTTAATCATTAAACATGTTTATAATGAGAGGTTTGTTACTGTAAATATAATTTCTTGTGATTCGACTTTTCAACTTAATCTTACAGAAGACAGAAGACACGATGGCGAGTTGTATGAAAACATCACTTCTTGTCTTGAACGTGATATGTTTGGTGAGTAATTTATTGCTTTATTATTATAAGATCAATGTATAATGCATAATCTATAAGGTCCATGGGAGTTGGACTCTATGTCCGATCTTGAAAATGTCTTTCAAGTTAGGATAAAAAATAAATCTGAATGTTATCACATTTGTAGTATAACAAGAAATTTCTATATTCAAACATTATTTCAATTATGTTTCAGCTTTTCAAAATTAGTCAATTGAATTGTAATTCTGATAAAATGTATTGAAGTGATTCCATCATTTTTACGGCATTCGTTGCATGATTAGTCTACCATTCAGCTAACGTTATAAAATTAAAGCACGGTATCGGGTCACTTAACAATAAGATAAAGAAAAAATGTTCTCCAATAAACTGCAGTAGATTTTCTAGATAATAAATATGTTGA
This sequence comes from Pecten maximus, assembly GCF_902652985.1. NCBI lineage: Eukaryota > Metazoa > Mollusca > Bivalvia > Pectinida > Pectinidae > Pecten > Pecten maximus. The sequence continues at coordinate 22,342,555 of NC_047024.1, read as the reverse complement.
TATTATGAATCAGTTGGCAGGGCTCGCAGTTTTGGGATTAGGCTTTTGGGTGATGTTGGAGGGGTCAAAGTACATTGTTCTTTTGGAAGCCAGCCTTTTGTCCAAAGCCTCCTACATATTGATTGCTGTCGGGGGATTTGTCGCCTTAATATCGCTGGTTGGTTGCTGGGGTACCCTAACCGAGAACAAATGTCTTCTTGGAACCGTAAGTAATTTGTCTCCAATAATGTGCTTCACTAAGGCCAAGAACTAAACAATATTGCTCGTCTGTCTTTTAAGTTTTATGGTGTTTACTTCTGTTGTACCAAGTTCTACCAACTATTTTGATTTTACTTGTGCGTTTCGTCAAATTGGACAAATTATCTCACTATTTTGACATTCAACACCACTGAACATGTAGAAAAAAATGAATAAATATTTCCAGCACTTGTGTGGCTAGCATAAGAAAAGGAATCGAGTGTTTAAAACTCTGAATAAAGAACTAATAAAATACATCAAGCCTACTGTAAACCAATATAGTATGTAAAATACCAAAGGGAGGTAATTCCTACATGAGTTGCATGAAAAAAACAGGCGTGTCCGTTGTTATTTTGTCTCTAAAAGCTGTAATTTTTTTTCATTTAAAAAAAAAATGTAATTAATTAAATTTCTATTACATACATAGTTTTACACTCAATACCACTTTACATTCAATTACACATTACATTCAACTTCATGAAAAAATATTAATACATTGCAATGTTTGAATGATTATCATTACATTTTAATTACCCATACCTGGTACTGAACTATCGGTAGTACTCAGCTAAAGATGAAGTCTTCAGGTACCTTGCGGTATAGTTAAATTGTTATGTGTAGTTATATAAAGTAAATTGTTATGAATACATGTTCATATATTCTTTGTTTAATGCATCATAGAACAGTTAACTCTGTATGCCTAACACTAGTTGCATGATTTAATATCTTGGGTTTCAGTATTTTACCTGCCTGCTGCTGATAACTCTGCTACAAGCTGCGGCCGCTGTGTTGGGTTTCATGTTCTTTGATAATGTAAGTAGAGTCTTAACTAAATACTCAGAAATTAAATATAACCCTTGACTTGTGTTTTATATAATGACTCATATCTTTGACTAGAAGACTCGAAAACGAGTTGTCTCCCGTCTCTTGACGTTCTGAAAATTTTTAGCCGTCATGCTCACAAGGCCATGATATATCTGTAAAATCTATATGTATCATACATATAATGCATATACCGTGGGCTGGGAATTTCTGACAAGAAAAAGATATCCATTTGTAAATATATATTGATAAATTTGAAAATACTTATCAGGCAAGCTAGTATACAATTAATTCATTTTTAATTTCATTTTAAGCAAAACAATATAATATGATTCCATACAGGTGGAGAGCTATCCAGACAAGTATGTCGGAGATGCTATTCTGAAGACGTACAGCCTTGCCGGAGAAAACCTTGTTACGAAAGCAATAGATACCATACAAAATGAGGTATTTTTTCTCTCAGAATTATATTTTTAGATAGCATGAAGTCTTCCACATGGCACAGGGTTATCTTGTTGGTATGTCGGATGGAACATTACAAAATTTTCCTATTAAAATTGTATTGATCTTTTTTTTTAAATGATTACTTTTTGTTTGATAATTATCATTCGCTTAAGATATATGCAGTTTGTAACAATTTTGGTCAGATACTTTTCAAAGTCAAATTGTCAACGTTCAAATCGTTCCAATCTTCTCCAATCATCTATATTGCCTAGAGCCAAGGGAAGATATTAAATAGACAGAGAGTAAAATGTTGCCGTATTGATGTTAAAAGCTCATTTTAATTGCTTGTAGGGTCAGAGGTCAAAAGCCCATATAATGGGTTAACATATCGGATGTTTGATAGACATTTCGTATATTTACGCATTATGCTGAATGCTTCAGTTTCAGATAATTATTGTAATGGATATCATGGTAATATAGTCGCGATTTTCTATCGAAGTAAATGATCCTGATGAATGGTATAGACATAGTGGATCTAAAATTAATTAAGCTGAATCATACAGCTGTTTTATTCTTCTAGGATAGTACCTTAGTGAATCTAAGGGCCTAAAGTGTTAACATCTAGGAGGCGACCGGGTAAACTAAAATATGTCGAAGGAAATGTAAAGAATCTAAATGAGGAGGCGAATTAGCGTATTAATGCTATAATAATTTCATAATATTAATAATTTCATAATTTTCAACATTGGATTTCAAAAGAACTGTAAGTAAATAACTCCGTATATCAAAAATAAAATACAAAATTGTAACATGAAAATGGTTTAATTAATCAGTTAGATATGATATTTGAATTTTTACCTGTTTTTTGTACATCTTTTAGTTTAATTGCTGTGGATACAACAGCCCTTTTGACTGGGGACATTCTGAAACCTTCAACAATACCATAGTGGCTGTTCCTGTATCCTGCTGCAAAAACAAGAATGATGCCATGTGTAACCAGAATGTGCCTTCAACTAAGATCCACATGAAGGTAAGCAATATTTTAATATTTCTGAGGACAATTAAGTTATTAAATAAGTGAGTGAGTGAAAGATCACTCAATTCACTTGGTAAAATTCTCAGAAGAGGAAAGCCTGGTTTGTCACACAACGAGTCCATGACGTCAAAAAAGTGGTAACATGACCTTATTTTGTCGTATATCAGGAGTATGTTACAAAACAAAAGCTCTTAAATGTTCCAAAGTTTTATTTAAAGTTCATAATCGTTCAGTTCATGATTATATTGTGGTTCAATATTCTCTCTCAGTACAGAGGTGTCCGTACCTATTCTCTCCCAGGGCCGCTCTCTCTGTGTACAGAGTTGTCCGTAACCATTCTCTCCCAGGGCCGCTCTCTCTCAGTACAGAGGTGTCCGTACCCATTCTCTCCCAGGGCCGCTCTCTCTCAGTACAGAGGTGTCCGTACCCATTCTCTCCCAGGGCCGCTCTCTCTCAGTACAGAGGTGTCCGTACCAATTCTCTCCCAGGGCCGCTCGCTCTCAGTACAGAGGTGTCCGTGCCTATTCTCTCCCAGGGCCGCTCTCTCTCAGTACAGAGGTGTCCGTACCCATTCTCTCCTGGGGCCGCTCTCTCCCAGTACAGGGGTGTCCGTACCCATTCTTTCCCAGTGCCACTCTCTCTCTCTCAGTACAGAGGTGTTCGTATCATTCTCTCCCAGGGCCGCTCTCTCAGTACAGAGGTATCCGTACCCATTCTCTTCCAGGGCCGCTCTCTCTCAGTACAGAGGTGTCCGTACCCTTTCTCTCCCAGGGCCGCTCGCTCTCAGTACAGAGGTGTCCGTAACCATTCTCTCCCAGGGCCGCTCTCTCTCAGTACAGATGTGTCCGTACCCATTCCCTCCCAGGGCCGCTCGCTCTCAGTACAGAGGTGTCAGTACCCATTCTCTCCCAGGGCCGCTTTCTCTCTCTCTCTCTCTCTCTCTCTCTCTCTCTCTCTCTCTCTCTCTCTCTCTCTCTCTCTCTCTCTCTCTCTCTCAGTACAGAGTGTCCGTACCCATTCTCTTCCAGGGCCGCTCTCTCTCAGTACAGATGTGCCCGTACCCATTCTCTCCCAGGGCCGCTCTCTCTCAATACAGAGGTGTCCGTGCCCATTCTCTCCCAGGACCGCTCTCTCTCAGTACAGCGGTGTCCGTAACCATTCTCTCCCAGGGGCGCTTTCTCAGTACAGAGGTGTCCGTACCCATTCTCTCCAAGGACCACTCTCTCTCAGTACAGAGGTGTCCGTACCCATTCTCTCCCAGGGCCGCTCTCTCTCAATACAGAGGTGTCCGTGCCCATTCTCTCCCAGGACCGCTCGCTCTCAGTACAGAGTTGTCCGTACCCATTCTCTCCCAGGACCACTCTCTCTCAGTACAGAGTTGTCCGTACTCATTCTCTCCCAGGACCACTCTCTCTCAATACAGAGGTGTCCGTGCCCATTCTCTCCCAGGACCACTCTCTCTCAGTACAGAGGTGTCCGTACCCATTCTCTCCCAGGACCACTCTCTCTCAATACAGTGGTGTCCGTGCCCATTCTCTCCCAGGACCACTCTCTCTCAGTACAGAGGTGTCCGTACCCATTCTCTCCCAGGGCCGCTCGCTCTCAGTACAGAGGTGTCCGTACCTATTCTCTCCCAGGGCCGCTCTCTCTCAGTACAGAGGTGTCCGTACCCATTCTCTCCCAGGGCCGCTCTCTCTCAATACAGAGGTGTCCGTGCCCATTCTCTCCCAGGACCGCTCGCTCTCAGTACAGAGGTGTCCGTACCCATTCTCTCCCAGGACCACTCTCTCTCAGTACAGAGTTGTCCGTACTCATTCTCTCCCAGGACCGCTCGCTCTCAGTACAGAGGTGTCCGTACCTATTCTCTCCCAGGGCCGCTCTCTCTCAGTACAGAGGTGTCCGTACCCATTCTCTCCCAGGGCCGCTCTCTCTCTCTCAGTACAGAGGTGTCCGTACCCATTCTCTCCCAGGGCCGCTCTCTCTCAGTACAGAGGTGTCCGTACCCATTCTCTCCCAGGGCCGCTCTCTCTCTCAGTACAGAGGTGTCCGTACCCATTCTCTCCCAGGGCCGCTCTCTCTCAGTACAGAGGTGTCCGTACCCATTCTCTCCCAGGACCACTCTCTCTCAGTACAGAGTTGTCCGTACTCATTCTCTCCCAGGACCGCTCGCTCTCAGTACAGAGGTGTCCGTACCTATTCTCTCCCAGGGCCGCTCTCTCTCAGTACAGAGGTGTCCGTACCCATTCTCTCCCAGGGCCGCGCTCTCTCTCTCAGTACAGAGGTGTCCGTTCCCATTCTCTTCCAAGGCCGCTCTCTCTCAGTACAGATGTGTCCGTACCCATTCTCTCCCAGGGCCACTCGCTCTCAGTACAGAGGTGTCCGTACCTATTCTCTCCCAGGGCCGCTCTCTCTCAGTACAGAGGTGTCCGTACCCATTCTCTCCCAGGGCCGCGCTCTCTCTCTCAGTACAGAGGTGTCCGTTCCCATTCTCTTCCAGGGCCGCTCTCTCTCAGTACAGATGTGTCCGTACCCATTCTCTCCCAGGGCCACTCGCTCTCAGTACAGAGGTGTCCGTACCTATTCTCTCCCAGGGCCGCTCTCTCTCAGTACAGAGGTGTCCGTACCCATTCTCTCCCAGGGCCGCGCTCTCTCTCTCAGTACAGAGGTGTCCGTTCCCATTCTCTTCCAGGGCCGCTCTCTCTCAGTACAGATGTGTCCGTACCCATTCTCTCCCAGGGCCGCCCTCTCTCTCAGTACAGAGGTGTCCGTACCCATTCTCTCCCAGGACCACTCTCTCTCAGTACAGAGGTGTCCGTACCCATTCTCTCCCAGGACCACTCTCTCTCAGTACAGAGGTGTCCGTACCCATTCTCTCCCAGGACCACTCTCTCTCAGTACAGAGTTGTCCGTACCCATTCTCTCCCAGGACCACTCTCTCTCAGTACAGAGTTGTCCGTACCCATTCTCTCCCAGGGCCGCTCGCTCTCAGTACAGAGGTGTCCGTACCTATTCTCTCCCAGGGCCGCTCTCTCTCAGTACAGAGTTGTCCGTACCTATTCTCTCCCAGGGCCGCTTTCTCAGTACAGAGGTGTCCGTACCCATTCTCTCCCAGGACCACTCTCTCTCAGTACAGAGTTGTCCGTACCTATTCTCTCCCAGGGCCGCTCTCTCTCAGTACAGAGTTGTCCGTAACCATTCTCTCCCAGGGCCGCTTTCTCAGTACAGAGGTGTCCGTACCCATTCTCTCCCAGGGCCGCTTGCTCTCAGTACAGAGGTGTCCGTACCTATTCTCTCCCAGGGCCGCTCTTTCTCAGTACAGAGTTGTCCGTAACCATTCTCTCCCAGGGCCGCTTTCTCAGTACAGAGGTGTCCGTACCCATTCTCTCCCAGGACCACTCTCTCTCAGTACAGAGTTGTCCGTACCCATTCTCTCCCAGGACCACTCTCTCTCAGTACAGAGTTGTCCGTACCCATTCTCTCCCAGGGCCGCTCGCTCTCAGTACAGAGGTGTCCGTACCTATTCTCTCCCAGGGCCGCTCTCTCTCAGTACAGAGTTGTCCGTAACCATTCTCTCCCAGGGCCGCTTTCTCAGTACAGAGGTGTCCGTACCCATTCTCTCCCAGGGCCGCTCGCTCTCAGTACAGAGGTGTCCGTACCTATTCTCTCCCAGGGCCGCTCTCTCTCAGTACAGAGTTGTCCGTAACCATTCTCTCCCAGGGCCGCTCTCTCTCAGTACAGAGGTGTCCGTACCCATTCTCTCCAAGGGCCGCCCTCTCTCAGTACAGAGGTGTCCGTACCCATTCTCTCCCAGGGCCGCTCGCTCTCTCTACCCCTCTCATTCTCGCTTATAGTCCTCCCCTATTACTCTCAAATGTTCCCTGGGTTCCAATACCCCAGCCTTATTTGGGACCCTGTCCGAAGTATTGATGTTGTGATTAAACTAGCTGACCAAGGCATGGTTATACTATTAATTACCAAACATTCCCCCTTAACCTAATGTCAACATTTCACGTGTGCCTGTACTATGTACTGACCATCAGAGTCATTACATTTCTCATTACTAATACTTAGATTTCTACTACACGGATGTTATGTACCTAAGTCAATGCATATACAGTGTCAATGTTTCTCTCAGTTAATATATACAATATTTTAAAGCCATTTTGTAACAAGTACTTATTGTAATATCTGTATAAAGCAATGGAAGGTTATACTATCTGCTTTACACGATTTATGTACGAGAGGATGATTGATATGTTGTGGGCCTCGTATTGAAGGAGATGCTCAAAGATGTTCATTTTAAGTCCTACTACTTACTGACTACATGTATATAGGGCCGTGTACCCAAGGACTGGTCTCATTTGGTTAGTTTATATCGACGAGGTATCACTCTAAAGTAAACAAGACAAGCGGATTTTGCAAAATGGACAAAATAGGTGAAAGAGCAGTGATCCAATCTTTGCATAAAAAAGGTTTAACACCTAAGGATATCCATAATGATATAGTAGCAACATTAGGGAAAGATGCCCATTCATATGCTACAGTGAAAAGGTGGGTGGCGGAATTTAAAGCGCGGTCGATAGAGCCTTGAGGTAGGCCCCGTCCTGGAAGGCCTGTCAATGTTGCAACCCCAGAAATGGTCAATAAAGCTCATGATATTGTTATGACTGACAGACGAGTCACAGAATGATATATAGCCAGTAGAGTTGGCATTTCAAAGGAAAGAGTACATTCCATTCTGACCCAGGATCTTACAATGAGAAAGCTTCGGCCCGATAGGTACCAAGGCCTCTGATAGTTGATCAGAAGCACATCATTCGCACATATCGCGTGCTAATCTTAACCTTTTTGGGGAAGATCCTGCAAACTTTCTTCAGAGATTTATCACCATAGATGAAACATGGGTCCACCATTTTACCCAAGAGGCCAAACAACAATCGAAACAATGGAAGCACCCTGACTCTCCTCCGCTAAAGAAGGCAAAGACTGCTCCATCAGCTGGGAAGGATATGGCCTCGGGTTTTTGGGATGCAGGTGGTATTCTGCTCAATCAATGGCACATACTATGCTTCACTTCTGAGGCAGTTACGGGAAAATATTAAACTTAAGCGCCGTGGAAAGCTCACTAAAGGTGTGTTATTTCATCAGGACAATGCTCCTATTCACAAGTCTGCCATTGCCATGGCTGCCATTCACGATTGTGGCTTTAAATTGATTGAACATCCGCCTTATTCACCAGATCTCGCTCCATCAGACTTTCATCTATTTCAAAAACTGTAAACAGCTATTTCAGGCACTCACTTTTCACTTCGATGATGACGTCATACATGCAATGGATGACTTTCTGAACAGCCAAGAAAAGGAGTTCTATGAAAGTGGCATTGAGGCCCTTAAACACCACTGGAAAAAGTGTATAGATACTGAAGAGGGGATAATGTTGAAAAATAATACAATATGTCCGGCAAAATCCAAATCCTTCAATATGAGGCTCACAACAAATCAATCAGCCCTCGTATTTTGGTCTTGTACATAGCCCCTACCCCATACCCCCTTCCCCCTAAACTAGCTGATGTAGTTATGGATAAATCACGTGAGGTGTACAGAAGTTTGGACTGCAAGCTGCCACAAATAATGATTTTTGATCAGTTGATTTTTTTCAGGGAGGTTCATCACTGGAAGCTTTGCCTTCCTGTAGGAGGCACCCATTTATGTATATATATTCTAAAATTGATTATATAATAAATATTAATTGCTTATATAGACGATGCTCTCTGTATCCTTCCAGGGATGTAAGACAATGTTTGTGTCCTGGCTGGAAGCCAATGTAAAGGTGATAGCGGCCGTGGCAATCTCTGTAGTGTTTATACAGGTAGGTCGTGTACAGTCCGAGTTGTTACGGCTTAGAGATGGCATTATAACCTAGCTATTTTAGTTCAAATGCATTATGTAGTGTTAAGATTGGAAATTCAATACATGTGAAAATGTAAAAGATATATTAATACATGTAAATTTCAAAGGAAAAAGTAAATGCTGCTTTTCTCTTAAAAAAGCAAAATACACTAAGTAAATTGAAATGTCCGGATTCATGATTCAGAATGAACTTTTGCCCAATCACGTGGTATGGCAACAGTCCACTATCGAAATGCTACGACCTATCCTTGACGCGCGATTGCATCATTTACAAATCCGACAGCTACCATGACGGTTATGTGACATGGCGTTGTGTTTCCAAGCTCAGGGGCTTGTCTAGATATTCCATGTCGACCCCATACCGCCCAATACCTCCTCCCCATCCAAAGGCAATTAAACAATCTAGACAAGTTTCTAGGGTAAACAAAATGTCGCCTATATTACCATATCACCTTTTTTTCCAATAGTTCAATAGGGTATCCGTTTTTTTTAAGTGTCGAAAGATTTTTTTGTCCTACTGGTAGGAAAATATGGAAGAAGTGGCTCAGCTTAATCATTTGAAATAGGAAGATATCTGTAATATCCCGTTTACTATTACTAAATATTAAGCTACATTGTATAAACCATCCAATTGTTCCCCTTTCGTTACTTCTACAAATTGACGGAAAAAGTTTTTCGTAATTCTATCATTCGGTGGATGAAGACAAAAAGAGTTTCTTTAGGAAAAAAGAAGGGTTCCAGACTACACGACGGCATCATTTTACCTTCACGAATGTATAAACGAAGTCTACAGCAAAATAGTAATGTCTATATCACAATACAGAATGCTGATTCACATGGAACTGCCAATGATGTCGTCTCGTCGATGTGATGTTAAATGATGATGGAAGTCGGGGTAATATAAACCTTTTCATGCATACTACAAAGATCCTGCTCAACCTATCAAAACACCGGTAGCTGGCGTGAGAATCCTTTCAATTAAATATATTATGTTGCTAACCGTGGCGGACGATATCGCACTCGTTTGTATTAGTCCACCAGCGCTTCAGTGTATACTGAACGTCACAGAAGAATATGCTAAAACTTGGAATTTTTCGTCGTTAATTTGTCGAAGTGCTCTATTAATTCGTTCAAAAATTATGTCACTAACGTTCAACGGACATTGAACGGGGATGACATCAAAACGGGAATCCCGGAGGTTCATCTGGGAAGTTACGTATCATATGACCCGAAGTGTTCAAATGCCGTTGAAAAGGCATGTACAAAAGGGAAACATATATTACATGCTGTTACTGTATGGGATCAGACTATCCACATACTAAGTCACTAACATCTGTAAACAGGTATGATAAAGTAATGCTACCAGCCTTGTTAATTGGGTCAGAAATGTGGAACAACCTGACAGCGAAAGGCAAACTAAAATAGACGACTCTTCATTGTGAGGGAATCTTAATTACAGGTCGGATATGTGTGAAACGATTCGAGGTATTACAGAATCAAAAGTGAATTTAAAAAGAGGAAACTAATTATTCTACATTGTCTTTTTAGTAGTCCGTAAGAATATACCACAAAAGATAATTCCATTCTTTGATTTTTGCAAATCTTACAAAATGGTAAAAGTAGAAATAACAGAGCGGATTCTTGCCAGATGTTATCGTTATTCTTCAAAAGTAAAGTTTGAAATGCACATATCCCAATATGTTAAAGATAGAAACTGCCCAGTACGACGTGAATGGAATACATAGTGAAAACAGCGATAGACATAATAGAAAATTCACAACAAAAGGCCAGAATGAACAGTGATCGTGATTTTAATCGTGATAAAAATGTCAATATGTCATATAGTGAGCCGTACAATTGATCAAAATTAGAAAATACGAACGAGAGAGAAATATTACATGTTTGTAAAATAACAACTTGCCCAACAGAACATAATAGTAAAATGTGTAGCAAGTGCGGAAAACCCTTCCATGACGTCATTAGGTAGTTCGCCATTGACTGTAATATGACGTTCATTCTAAGGGACACCTTCATGGATAAAGCCATAAACTGTATACTATGGGTTCCAACCGTACGTTGTAGGTTGGTACAGTGTACTAACACTGCAGTTTCATCTACATTTGCAAACGCTCCTTTGAATAGGCGCTATTACTGAAGCAATTCTATGCCAACAAGTGAATGCCTGATAACAGCGTATGTAGCGACCCCTGTATATTGCGACATCCTATGTATTCAGAACCCTTAATATTCTGACATACTGAGTAATTTGACTCCTAAAAAGTATTTCTAAACGCTGTCTAATTTGACCTCTTAGAATTCTGACACATGTCTAATCTGACCCCAGAGTATTCAGATATCCTATATAATGTGAACCCTTAGTATTTTGATATACTGAGTAATTTGACCCCTCTATGTATTTCTAAACACTGTCTAATTTGACCTCTGAGAATTCTGACACATGTCTAATCTGACCCCAGAGTATTCAGATATCCTATATAATGTGAACTCTTAGTATTTTGATATACTGAGTAATTTGACCCCTCTATGTATTTCTAAACGCTGTCTAAGCTGACCTCTGAGAATTCTGACACTGTGTCTAATCTGACCCCTGAATATTCGGACATCCTATATAACATGAACCCTTAGTATTCTGGCATACTGAGAATTTTGACCCCTAAGTATGTTTAAACGCTGTCTAATTTGACCTCTGAGAATTCTGACACCGTGTCTAATCTGACTCCGAATATTCCAACAGCCTGCATAACTGGACACACAGCTGTATTTATAGGAACTACTGATAACATTAGGCGATATGCGGGTAGCTTGATACGATTCGATAGCTGGCTGGTGGTAAACGTTCGGTCTGAATGATAAATCGGGGCACTTCAACGCATTTTGAGTAAAACAATAACATTGACAAAAGTAACAAAATAAGTAATAATAATTACTTTTCCTGTGGTAAAAATAATATGTAATATTTTCACGGATCAGCTATTTTATACCCCATTTAGTTAATATTACATCCATTTCTACTGATTTTCTTTTCAGTTGATTGCAATGGTATTTTCACTGTGTCTCTGTAAGCAAGCCGGAGAGAATATCCATGTGTAGAGCTCTATACACACGCTGTTGGATCTGGGTCAATATTTTGATCTATGTATATCAATTTTAATTGATTCAACTTTTTCCAACCTAAATATGATTTTAAGCTTTGTTAAAATACATATTTTCTCTGTATATGTACAGACTTGATAAAGATATGGTAACAGTGTATATACATGTAGGTATGTTATTACATTTTATGCATGTTCTAATTGTACAGACTTGATCAATGCATTTCAATCTTGGCTGGTAAATTGTTCAGAACAATTGTTAATATTCGTGAATGCATGACAAAGACATGTAATTCAGAAGTGAACAGCTTTGGTATTGTTTATTTGTAAAGAATTGGCAGATTTAAGTATCGTTTTTTAAATTGTATAATCAGTATGTCATTTGATAACGTTTAAATTGTTCGTGACAGTTTTCTCTCATCCATGAGTAGGACACTTCTTGTGGATGGATGCAGTTTGATTTCTTTGCGAATTTGAGATGTGAATTATAGACAAAACATCAGTTGTGTAAATGAATGCTAATATCATCAGTGCACGTCTCCTTTGTTGTAGATATGTTGTTCAATCACGGATTCAGCTTACTAGAAATTATGTCAATACATTGATTCACTGTCATTTACTGTTGAAATAATATTTTTTCTTATTCAAATTAGACAGAAAATAAAAAGGATCACAATATTGTATTTGCATAATTTCCTGCAGATCATAGTATTGCGAGACTTTTCTGCTGTATATAGACAATGTTGGTATACTCTGATATTATTGCCAATGATTGAATTGTGCAGTGTGTAAAAATACAATGTTTGAGTTATTTTAGATTGTTGAATATTAATAAAATGTTTGTTGATTCATAAAAGTATTTTATATACTTATTTCCTTGTTCGATATGAAGCTCGACGTATTTCATGCTCGTAAATATGTTTGACAGGTTCGTTGCCATTGCCCTGGTTCGCATTTTGAGAACAAGGCATTAAATGGATTTGATTTAATTGTCGAATTTCGTCGATGAACCAAAAGACACTATCTTTTGAAATATGTAGTATTATCGTCTTTTTTTTTCAATGACCTATGCGTAGATACGTTGATTTTGTAAATATTCCTGTTAATGTGTTTTTCTATGCTTTTAAAGTCACAACTCATTAGTATAAATGTAATACTGACGATAAAGCCAACAGTTGCTAGGATAGGGTATCATTACGTTTGGTTAAAATCTTGATAACGGGTTTACAACGATTCCATAACATCAAATACCGACAAAACGATCGTCGATGGTTCCAGTCTGAACTAAAATCTACGAAAAAACACCTTTCTTAAATAATTCTTGATAGATAAAAACAATCATTTTCCTTTTTTTTTTTAGTTTAGTCGGAAATTATTATTTCTGACGTGTAATTAATTTAATAACGCTTTGTATTTGCTCGACCTATAATGCTTGATTTGACGGAAATCTTATAAGTTGCTGAGGCTAAAAGGAACGTTGTTGTACAACAAAGATGCACAAAACTAAATATAGTGTTCTTATCTAATAATACACCCTAATGATTACTAAAACAAACCCCACAAAAATTAAGATATGCATTTCTTTTGTACTTAAAAGCACATTTTAGCAAAAAGGCTGGTAGATCATTGATACAGGTATATGTATGTGGATAAGTAAATACAGACATACCTGTCTTGTGCACGTTTGCTGTGCAGTAGTTACCTACAGGGGACCCGAAGTTTGGGGGTCAATGACTTTACATGCCTGTAGATACACACTGTTGCTGGGAGGAGAGGAAAGCCTGGTTCTTTAGTATGTAAATATCACGTCAAATATGCTTTGGAATCAGCCAAACAGGGCGGAAATAGTATGGCAATGCCAAAAAAGACGAGAACTGATGTAATCTATATGCTTTCCAAAAAGACAGACTCACGATTGTAAAGGTTAATTTGGCATGTGATTTTGCATATACATCATGTATCTTTGAAGCCTAAGTTTATTTAACAAATCGGGATAGACTTATCTCTACGAAATTTCATGCTTATCAATGGAGTTTATATACTTATTTGTTTTTATATTGTACACTCATGCTATAGTTCTTTTACATGTAGAATTATACATTGATAAGAAAACGAGTTAATGTCCATCCTCAATATATGCTGTCATAATGCAACTTATGAAATATTTGTTATAATCTATCTGTTACAGCGAAGGTAATTACACGCCGTAATTTTGTCTCACGTGATTCAGTATACTAGCATATATACATGTGCAAGTACCTTTTACACCAAATTACCTCATCAAAGTAAAAATGAATTAACTTATTGCAAGAAATGGCAAGAAATGGCAGAGCCACAACAATAAGGATTACACAAAATTCTTAATTTGCGGTATACATAATTTCGAATATGATTTCGGTATTTATTCTTACCGCAATAATAAAGTTTTATCAATTGAATTTTTCATCAAGACTAGTATAAAACAAAATAGTATTGTTTATAGTCCGGGATTCGTAAGATATTTCTCTTAATGAATGATTTACATATTAACTAACAAAATCAGTGTTATCTATTGATGCTCGACCATATCATATTTATTTACCTAGAGAAGAATAGCTCTAGTTACTGAAGGGTTTAAAAGCAAGTAACCTATAACAAGAAATGTTAAAATCAAAAAAATAAAGACCATGACAATTTTCATTTCCCACTTTACGATATACAATACCATGAACTTTTGCTTTGCAGACGCAAGTTTTATTTCAAAATCTTTATTTTTACCACTAATTACGCCTTAATCAATGTTGCGATTCGAAGTATCCACATTTACAAATAACTCTATCTTCTTGACCCAGGTAACTTTGGCTTAAGCGGGAGTTAGTTTATTTGTTTTGTTCAGTATGTTTTACAGATAGATACACCTTTTTGACACTTTTTTTAAAAACCTGTTGCCAAAATGATATATAAGCTAATGCGGAACCGAAAACAAGATGCGCAGGTGCATTGAATATTGATAAATTTGAGCGTTAAATCTGCAAACAAGGCATTATCAGCCATTAATACGTCAAACCTTAGTGATGTAGACGCTGCGGTAAGAAGAACGGGTATAGATAAGTAACCTGTATCCTGTCAGGTGCTGTCATCTTAATACTAGACACTGTGAAGTAATACCACAACGAGTTAATGTAAAAATATTAACATACTTGTATTAGTATTATGCAAACACTACCAAAGTTTTTATTTAACTTCATTTTTATCAATTATAAATTGACATTTAGACAAATTGTTGACAAAATATACCTCTAGATATTCAGTTTATGACCTAACAATACGCTGTTGCCCAACTTCCCTGGTATATACCTTATACTTACCGGTGTAAGTAGCAGGTTTGTGGTCACCTGTGGATCTGATTAATGGCAGGAGGGACGTGCTTTCCAGATGCAATCTTGTTGGTGGTAATTATACCCGCATAATCTCTCGGGGATGTGGAAGATGCCTGTATAATGAACGTTGAATCGGAGTATTTTTATACAGTTGAATGTGAAGAGGTGTAAGTAAACCCTCATGTGATCAACAATGTGATTCTGTGGCTTTTCCCTGCCTCAACATCTATGCTTGGGATCTACCCTTGAATCTACTCCAGTTCTTCTTGAAGGGAGAAGATGGCTGAATGCTGCCCCTTTTCCTGTGTCAAGGGCTTTTTAATAGCATTCAACGTTATATTCTGGGTAAGTAAGAAAAGGAAAACAAGGTGCCAAATATAAGAGTTTGTCAAAATAAATGTATGTATTTAGAAATTGTAATTTCAACCATAAACATTTTAACCAATAAGTATCACTTGGGGAACGTCCATTTTTGTCTCGCGGCGAAGTGACTAAACGAGAATATGGTATTACTTTCCCGTCGGCGACGGGGACGGGGTCGTCGTCAACATTATACTTTAAAATTTTGTGTTTTGTGCTACTCAAAAGTATAACCAACTTGGTATATATTGAGCTCACAGCATAGCGAAATTATAGTGGTAACACATACTTCATTCACGGAAAATCATCAAAAATTTACGGCCCAGTGACTGGAAATTAGGAATGCTGGGAATCTTGACATAAAAATTTTGTGTTTAGCTCAGTATCTCAAATAGTGTCAGTGTTATTCAAACCAAATATGGTATTTAGTTACATTATAGAATGAACATCTCGACACACCCTACAGATTAGATGATATTAAAAAAAAAGACACTTTAATTTCAAGAAATTGATATAAAGTCTTTATTGCTTCTCCATTTGATTAACAAATAAGTTGATAGCCCAACTGGAATAGAAAAAAATCAGCAAGAGCGATTTTTTGGGGGGAAAAATGCATATTTAGGTGGGGTTTTTTTTGCAGTGCATCAATATTTACATGTGTCTATCATATATGAGGGTGCTTCCGTACAACCAAGACAAAATGGTACAGGCGAGACATAAACTTACGTGTTATTCTTGTTATTGAATGGTTTTGCTTTATCATCAACAATGCATTTTTATCACTTGTCACTTATCTTTAAGATATGAAGTCATAAGGATTCAATATTTTGTTGTTTATAGATTGTTGATAATCAATATTGCTTTTGAAAGTTGTTTATAATTTCTCAACCCAACATGCATGTGCAACATTCTTCAAAACTCGAATTGACAATGTAAACAAGTGTATCGTCTGGGACGAAGTAGCGATAATTTGTTACTTGTTAGAGAAGACAAGGCAGTTACAGTATACACAGTTTTGTAGGACTTGTTGGGATGAACACCAGGTATTAGTTGGTGACAAATGTTTTATTAGGCAGCTAGGATACACAATTAGTAGCCTTTTTATGCAGTATAAATATAATAAACATAACTTCTTACTATATAAATTTTGGAAAATAATTATCAAGACACGTATCAGAAAAAAAACCCATAATGTATGCAAAGTGTTTCTTTTAAATTTTTTGAAACCTTTTCTCATTCAACTATTATTCCACCATAATAATGTTATCAATAATTGAATAAGTATACGTTATACACTGTTGATGACTTCATCTCCACTCGATTGATTTTAGAGCTAAAATTCCTATTCCGTTATATCTGAACTTTTCCAAAACAAAAAGATAGCTCAACAATTCATATCTACTGCTAATTTTTACTGATCATCCTTCGTTTGTTAAATGAATTTTGAAGTTGACCTGACATTCTATTAGGTCGTATACCAGACTCTTCTCAAACAAGATCCCACTCGTCACTTAAGAGCAGCCCTGTATTATCAATCTGGATGGCTTAGTTGTGTAAATAAAGTGCTAGCTTTTCAAACCACCTGTTCAAAGTTTCCTCGTCCACGCAGGAAAAAAAAACCCTGCAAAGGCGTATTGTAAACTGCATAATTATCGTTACATGGTTGTTATTAGCTGAATGTACATAGTTTGATGCAATTAATTTTAATCCCGGATAACGCCTGAATCACAACATTGCAGTTAAAATGTTTTCAAAGACTGGTTAGGTTATATATGTGACATTGTTCACCAATGTAGCATCAAAGCCGGTCGTTTTAGAAGGCAACAGCTTCGGATATTTTAATAGATTCATGAGACATAGGAAGTGTCAAAATTTCTTTGGAATGTATCCAACCATTCACAAATAATTCAGTTCACCATTTAACTGTGATAAGCGTTTTGGTGTCAATTTCATTAATTTATTCTGTTTTCCAAGCAACGATATTCACACGTCACATATTTCTGTATTGATAAAAACCTAACAGCACCCAGATACAGGGCGACGGGATTGTTGCCGTTATTAAATATTGTTATTTGCTTCTATGATACTACATGTTCCTCGTGTTGGATGCACGTTAATATGCATAGTTCTTCTATTTTTACTACCTCGGTCCTTACTTTGAGAACGTTATATTACTACCTTATTTAATCAAGCATTGTTATTCTCTTTTTGTTTTTTTCATCTTCATTTATGTTTCATTTAAAATCAATGAATAAATAAATAAATATTTTAAATAAATAAAAAATACACTATTTCTCTTTTCTGTTAGTATAGTGTTCATTCTTTCTGAACTTGTGTTGAGCTTGTTCCCTAAACTTTGACCCTCATCAATTGTCCTTCTGTTTGCAGAGTTTTTGTTTACTTTCTATTGTTTTTTTTATTTACTCTTTGTCAGTTTTCTGGACCAGCAGTACTTGGATTATCAATATGGTTTTATCTTACGGTAAACATGTACAGTCCAGTCCTCGATATGTCGTCATACAATACCCAATCCTACGTCATGATTGCAACAGGGGGCGCTTGCATCGTTTGTGGTATATGTGGTTGCTTGGGAGGCGTCAACGAAAATAAATGGCTTATCAGCTTTGTAAGTATGTATTTCAATAAGTAATTCATAAATATATATGACTATACTATAATTTCTTAATGCGTCCGGATTTAGTAACACGACCTAGACTTTTGACAATTATTTTTTCTCCAGGTCGCTGTCAAAAAAGATCTTGGCATATAAAACGTAGTATGTATTTGATGGTATATTACCTTTGACCCACATAAATCACGTATACAAAAATGAGAATGAAACTGACGACCCACATTATAATTCATAAACAAAAAGTCAACTGTTATAAATCTTCAGTTTTTTGACTACCGCTTGTCCATGGAATGCACACACACACACACACACATAAATACATACATATGTATTTCAGTGCGTGTTTAAACAAGTATAGTTTTTAAAGACTTTTCTAAGCATTCGTATCGACTTCGTTGTTCTCAGGAAGAACAGGATCCATAACGGTTCAGCGTGAACCAAATCCTTACAGGCTAAAAGGGAGATAAATCTGTAATTGTAAAATAACATTTTACACGTTGACGCCATCATGTCGTTTTACCTGTTTTCTATGAAAGGAAAACGAAAATATAATTTTGATTAGAAATAGCATATATATGTAAAATATACATTTCTGAAAACATCTTAATCTGCCGGCATGCCCTCTGTGATGACGAAGTGTGTGTTCAGTTTGAATTACATTTACTTTGATTCTTAAATGGTTTTATGATTAGATGTACCAGATTTAAGGAATATCTATGTTTTAATATTCACCATAACTATCATGAGTTGGTGAATTTGTTTTATTTACTAATTTAGAACTATAATAGAATTGGTAAATGACATTAAGGAGTTGATTATGAATATTGTAAATCTGTCTTGCTACCAGGCATATTTTGAAATCCGCAGATGTGTAATCACAAAGTATACACCATGCAACATCATTTATTTGAGACAATCGTGACCATCATGAAAACCAGATAAGGCAATTATATACTTGACAGTTGTAAATCACTTAGATTTCGCGAATGCATGATTTCACAAACGCTGATCTAGAAATAACTATAAATTTGCGAATGATGAATGATTAGAGTCATAGACTCTACAAGACTATTTTATCGGTAACCGATAGGTTGGTCGCCATCTAAAGGTCTCATTTAGGTACAAATTATCGTGAAGAATTTGAATTTTTGATTGACTCTCCTCGCGAATTAACGCGAGAATAAATCCCACGCGAAATATAAGGGATTTACAGTAATATGTAGTACTGTATACACACTTGATTGGTGCATACTTAGTGTATAGATAGCTGAACTCAGACAGATTACCGAACCTAATGAACTGGCGCACTCAGCATACTTTCACGGAATGCTTTCAGTGCCAAAACCGATAAAATAAGATAATCGCTAAACATGTATGGTTACAGTAGATTGAAATCAAACTTATTGTTCTGTTTTTAGTTCAACTTTTCTCTTCTGGTGATATTCGGATGTCAACTGTATGCGTGCGTGGCTTCCTTCTATAAGTATGACAAGGTGAGTCACTGTCGTCATTAATATATATCTCGTATGTCAGGCCGCGAGTGGCAACTACGCACAAGTCCAGGTATGATTAATGAGGTCATATAATTGCACACAAAATGCACAGTGGAAAGGAGACAATTCATGGTGCCCGCTGTGTATACCATATTAGATGACTACTTCTACTGAGTAGACTTTATGTAATCGTTTACTGTACGAACCGTGTAAGGATACACCTGTAGGCTGAGTAATATTTTCTTCTGCCAGATTATTCATGACCATTAATTTGTTAGCGTTTAATACTGTATGCATGAATTACCCTTACTGGTGTAATTTAAATAACGGACCCCATCTTTGTTCTTGTAAATTTCGCTTTGTTTTAGCTGTAGCGGTTAAAGATAGTTTTAGCACAAAAGGACATTTAGAAATACAAAATGTGATTTTCTTTTAAGATTATGAAATTATTTTCTTTCAAACTTGCAAACTCAGCTAAAATATCTCGTTAAGTTTAGCATGTGGTTTATCTACATGACAAATTGGTCAAACCACAGTGTGGCAACTGTGACGTTAACTTTTAATTTTATAACATAATTAACAAGCTGTTTTTATACTACATTTTTAATTGTTTAGTGGTTTTCTTTGTTGTTGTGTGTAAACTATTTGCAAGTTAGTGTCCCATTTAACCATACACACGGACCGTGGTGCAAGTTTTAACACAGAAATATTTGTGTTTCACACTCATAAGGCTGTGAAAGAACAAATGACTTTAATTATAAGCATGTCTCGGACGTTATCATTATAAAACTCTCTACAAAAACAACTGGTTATGTGAATATATAGATCTCTTTCAAGATTTTGATAACTTTAATGGACTCATTCAAGTTATTTTTGTATTTTATCGAACCTCTGGCATGAAACTGGCGATATTGTGACATCGGGTAATGATATTGTGACGTCACAACTGAAAAAAGGAACATAAAGCCAATTAGCAAATGCTATAAATTAAAAAAAAACAACACTAATAACATTGTAGAAATGTGATGAAATTGAGTCTTTGGTCTTGTGATGTGTTGTGCTATGAAGATTTTTGATATACTGGTAGTTTTGATAAAGCGTGAAACAGCTCCATTATCTAGACCGGCTTACTCAGGCTGTTATCTTAATGCCCGGATGTAGATGGGCTGGGTCTCCTAAGCCGTCTCCTAACTTGTTAATAGTGTATGTTCATACTTTAAATAACACTGTTTACGTCATATCAAACACAGTTTAACGCTTCCTTGTCTACGGAATATGTCTTGGCTGAAAAGATCTGTTTAGGGTATGAATCATTCTAATTTTATTTTAAGTTTCTAAAACAGAGCGTTTATATACACATGGAATGAGGTTCTTTCTATTTGAAATTTGATGTTACTGATAAGTTACCAGATGTATACCGATATATAATGTCAGTATGTTTTTGTTACATGTAATATTTTAGGTTATATTTTTCTATTGCATAAACGTATGTTTGAGTGTTGATTTTTATGTATAAGACGTCTTTTGCTTTCTTGATCATCAACTTCAATTTCCTCAATATATCTGAGAATTTATTCATTTTCTTCGCCTATGATAATACCATTGTCCTATCTCTTATTTTTATTTTATTTTTATCCGCGAAAATAGTGAAAATAATAACCCACTAAAATATCTTTTACAGCATAATCGTTTCCAAAGTACTGATTAATAAAACGTACTAGTTGAGTTCCTATGTATTTACCAAATGACCAAATAGTAGGAGTGTAACAGACTTCTAGTGTTTTCATGTTATATGACTCTTAATAAGTTAATGCAGAAGGCCCCTCCTAGCACTGGACAAAAACACAATAAAGTCTTTCAGCAGTATATCATTAACTATGCATGTCGGGATTCCGGTTCATTAATGATCATACATGATTCATTTGATCATTGTTCTAAAATAAGATATACAATTTTCATCATCAATACACCTTTATTCTCATGAACTGTTTCTCAGAACTTTAAACATGGCTAATACATCATTGCAATATTAAATTTAGCAGGTTGAGTAATGTCCATTCGTTCCAATTGGTAATTTATTTTTTGTTTTTCGCTTCTATGAATATGTATTACTTTAATATGTCTGTCAAACAACAATGAAACTAAAGACAGGATGACATGAGTTATAGATATATATGATATATAATGACGGATTAAAAAAGATAAGTCGTTTTAAGAATATCAATATAACAATAACCGATGTATATTTTTATGCTCCTATGATTGTGTTAGAAGTCAACATTTTGTCTGATGTAATTTTTTTCGCGATTCTTTTAAGAACTATATGCTCCTTTGAATTAATGCCTTTTTATAACATTACTTATATTTCATTTCTGCATGTGTCTAGAATTCTTATATTTTGTGTATGACGTCAATCATAATGTGTGTTGAAATATGACGTCTTACGCATGGTCTCAATTAAGGGATGTTTCATTTCTGGTGCAAATAGTGCTAACATATCACAATTGTGTACTATTTTACTTTAACATTTCCACAAGTAGGTTATTACTAATTAAGTGTACTTCAATAAACAATGATTACATGTCATTGTTATATATCATCCCTATCTGATGTAATACTGATTTGATACAGATCACCTCAATTTTGTGTCTCACGTGATTCTGTTTGATTTCAAACCATTCCTGTTATGTGCGTTTTGTGTTATGTCATGCCATTTACCGTCTCCGTTGTGTCTCACGCGATTATAATATGTTATATACAACCTCTGTTGTGTGTCTCGCGTGATAATAATTAGTTATATACCACCTCTGTTTTGTGTCTCACGTGATAATAATGTCTTATATACCACCTCTGTTGTGTGTCTCACATGATAATAATGTGTTATATACCACCTCTGTTGTGTGTCTCATGTGATAATAATGTGTTATATACCACCTCTGTTGTGTGTCTCACGTGATAATAATATGTTATATACAACCTCTGTTTTGTGTCTCACGTGAATATAATGTGTTATATACCACCTCCGTTGTGTGTCTCACGTGATTATTATCTGTTATATACCACCTCTGTTTTGTGTCTCACGTGATCATAATGTGTTATATACAACCTCTTTTGTGTGTCTCACGTGATTTTTATAATATGTATACAACCTCTGTTGTGTGTCACACGTGATTATAATATGTTATATACCACCTCTGTTATGTGTCTCAAGTGACGATAATATGTTATATACCACCTCTGTTGTGTGTATTTCGTGATTATAATGTGTTATAAACCACCTCTGTTGTGTGTCTAACGTGATTATAATGTGTAATATACCACATCTGTTGTGTGTCTAACGTGATTATAATATGTTATATACCACCTCTGTTGTGTGTCTAACGTGATTGTTATGTGTTATATACAACCTCTGTTGTGTGTCTCATGTGATTATAATGCGATATATACCACCTCTGTTATGTGTCTCACGTGATTATTACGTGTTATATACCACCTCTGTTGTGTGTCTCACGTGATTATAATGTGTTATATACCACCTCTGTTATGTGTCTCACGTGATTATTATGTTTACATACCACCTCTATTGTGTGTCTCATGTGATTATTATGTGATATATACAACCTCTGTTGTGTGTCTCATGTGATTGTTATGTGTTATATACAACCTCTGTTGTGTGTCTCATGTGATTATAATGCGATATATACCACCTCTGTTATGTGTCTCACGTGATTATTACGTGTTATATACAACCTCTGTTGTGTGTCTACGAGAATGAATTGTATATATCACTCCAGTAATATAAAAATATGTCACGTGAAATGTATATATCACTCCAGTAATGTGTGTCACGTGAAATGTATATATCACTTCATTAATGTGCTTCGCATGAAATGTATATATCACTTCAGTAGTGTGTCACGTGAAATGTATATATCACTTCAGTATTCTTCGTCACGTGAAATGTATACATCCCCCAGTAATTTGCTTCACGTGAAATTGGTTGTGCACCTTATTCGTACTATATATCGTATCATTATGCTTCTGTTTGTAAAGTACAGCTACAATATTAAGTGTCTTACGAAATTATCATTTTATAGCAATTATTGTGATATACAGTATTATATATACAGTACTATGTATAGTAGATAGTTCTACTGAATAGATGTTTTAATTATTAACTTTTGTATATTTCTTTGTTTACAGGTTGATATAAATGTGCCAAGTGATTTGAATTACAGTATTTATCATCTATATCACTATAAAGATGACTCGACAGAAGCTGTGGACAGGATTCAACGAGAGGTACACATTTCTTTTCTTCCAAGTTTAATAAGCGAGCTTAACATTTGACTTACATTATAAAATGATTCAGCAGGATTGCTAGTATGCTGTCCTTACTGAAATTAGTATTTGCATGTCTAATATAGCCGTAAATTTTGACTATTTAGCACGACAGAAATGTAAGCGTATTAAGGTACGAGGGCTGATAGATATGTTTTGAGCCTCATACTGAAGGATTTGAATTTTGCCGGACATATTATATTATATTTCAACATAATCCCATTCAGTATCTATACACTTTTGCCAGCGGTGTTTATGGGCCTCAATGCCGCTTTTATAGAACTCATTTTCTTGACTGTTAAGAAAGTCATCCACTGCATGCATAACGTCATCATCGAACTGAATGTGGGTGCCTGAAATATCTGTTTTCAGTTTTGGAAATAAATGAAAGTCTGATGGAGCGAGATCAGCTCAATCAATTCAAAGCCACAATCGTGAATGGCAGCCATGGCAATTACAGTGAACTTGTGAACAGGAGCATTGTCCTGATTAAATAACGTACTTTTATTAAGCTTTCCACGGCGCTTAGGTTTAATATTTTGCCGTAACTGTCTCAGAGGTGAAGCATAGTATGTGCCATAGATTGTTTGTCCCTTTTGGAGATAATCTTTTAGCAGAATACCATCTGCATCCCAGAAAACCGAGGCCATAACCCAGCTGATGGAACAGTCTTTGCCTTCTTTAGCGGGGGAGAGCCAGGGTGCTTTCATTGTTTCGATTGTTGTTTGGCGTCTAAGGTAAAATGATAGACCCATGTTTCATCCATCTCTGAAGAAAGTTGGCAGGATCTTCCCCAAAAAGGTTAAGATTAGCACGCGATAATGTGCGCCTGGTGTGCTTCTGATCAACTGTCAGTAGTCCTGGTACCCATCGGGTTAAAGCTCTCTCACTGCGAGATCTTCGGTCAGAATGGAATATACTCTTTACTGCGAAATGCCAATTCTATTGGCTATACATCTTTCTGTGACTCGTCATAACAATATCATAAACTTTATTGACCATTTCTGGGGTTGCAACATTAACAGGCCTTCCAAGACGGAGGTCTTCCTCAAGGCCGCCCTTAAATTCAGCCATCCACCTTTTTACTGTGGCATATGAAGGGATATATTTCCCTAGTGCTGCTGCCATATCATTATGAATATCCTAAGGTGTTAAACGTTTATGCAAATATTTGATCCCTGCTCTTTCACTACTTTGTCCATTTTGCAAAAGCCGATTGTCTTGTTTACTTTAGAGTGCTACCTCGATGATATACACTAACCAAATGAGACTAGTCCTTGGGTACACGGCCCTATACAGTAAGAAAACAGTAGGACATAGAAAGAACATCCTTGAGTACCTCCTTCAATACGAGGTTCACAACATATCAATCATCCATCGTGTGTTTAGGTCGCTTTTTTTCGCAAATATTTGACCAACGAAAAATCAGTAATGCTATATTGGCTATCAATATTCTTAAAGCTTATAATCTGATTATTTCTGTATTTTCTGTTTTCACCAAAACTCACACTTTCTATGTATTTGCCACATAGAGCTCTATTTTACTATTAAACTTATCTATTTGCTAAAGGAATCAAACATATCTATCGTATGTGTCATAATAAAGACCTGTATTAACGAATGTCTGAAAATAAACCACAGATAAATCAACTCATAGACAGTTGAACCAAAGAAGAAAACGGTAGACTTGTTTGATCATTCATATGACGAGTGATTTATCAATCTTAAATCAAATACATCGATGAATAAATGTATATTAAGTGTATTTATATATATCATAACAAACATCTGCAGATCGAGCAGTTCGTAACCTTTCATTGGTAAGTGGTTTAAACGATATGTTAAAGGATACGAGTTGTAGGAATTTATATAAGGTTGATTTATTTGATTAGGTAACGCCCGATTTTCTAATCTAATTTAAATTTCTAAATCTTATCTAAATTTCTAATGTAACTTAAGTTGCCTGATACCATTTCGCTGCTTTTTACCCGGATTATTGTTGATGAAGCTGAAGACGTATAATCTTTCTGAACACCTGGTCTTATTCTATTCTATAACATAAAATGTTATATTTTCCTTAACTTTACAAAAAAAAAAAACAAAAAAAAAAATGTAAAAAAGTCGACGAATAACTGTAAACGTACTTCTTTTGCGTACCAATCTAGCGCATAACCGAATTTAGTCTATTTAACACAATGAGAAATTCGCACACTCAAAATGCTTGACGTAGATAACAATAAAAAGAGAGAAAAAAGAGAAAATATGTGCTGTAAAACCTGTATAGAGTTCTGTTTTCCTGGAGATGTATTTTCGGTAATCCTCGGACTGAATGAAACGGAGAAAAAAAAGAGAACTGTAGCTTTAGAGGAAAGCATCGCCACTTTAAAAAAAATCCTGTTTCCCTAAACCTTATCGAAAGAACAACCTTTTACAGTATTTAGGAGCGTCGACAAAACAAAGTTTGTAAATTTTGCTTGTTGTAGATACTTTTGTTTAAAACATATTACTGGCTGTCGACATTGGTTTTAAATCTGTCTGTCGTAGTTACATTGCTGTGGATATCATGGACATATAGACTGGCGGTCAGCCCTGTATTATCAGGATGTCACCTTATCGGACAGCAGAGGGCGTGAAGTGCTACCGTCTTCCTGTTGCTGTGATCCAGTCAACGCGCCGTGTAACGTAGCTGCGAACATGCCGCCAGATCCAAGTAGAATATATACTAAAGTAAGTAATCACCAGTTGACGTACTCCAGAAGATATCAAAGACAAGCTATAAGCAATGTTGTTCAAAGAAGTTAATATTTGTTTTCTTAAGCGACCGAGAAACGATAAAACGGGAAGGCACGCACCCTTCCTTCCCCGAGTTTATTCACTACACTGCCAGATCATTGTTGGTTTGTTCCATTATCCTAAGGATATATGAATTGGCATAATTCAGAAACTGCAAGTAGTAATTATATATAACTGTGATTTATTTTATCTAGGGGTGCAATACTGTGCTACGAGATTGGATCAAAACCAAACTATTGATATTTGGCTGGGGATCTTTTGTATGTTCATCTTTTCAGGTAATATACTGTTTTCGGTTTTAATATTGATACTAATGATAATAATAGGTGTAGTTTATCGTTGTATGTGTGTATTAAGGATGAATTACGGTTCTTATTCGTAATATTCACACTATCTAATTAATGTGTTCTTTTCATCATGTATATTGTAAATTTGGATCTTTCCGCGAGTATTTAATTTCTCGATGTCAATTAATTTTACACGCAGGAGTTATTTCGTCGAAGTTTTCTTCTTCGTCTTTACAATGAATACATCACAAAATAATGCGTTTACGGGACATTTTCGCTATCGATTTGCCTTCGCGTATTTAGCGAAAATTTCCCCCTCGCGTAAATTTTCACGTTTACAGTATGTCAATAATTTCTTAATTAACAAATTTCTATCTATTTAATCTATCAAAAAACAACTTGAAACGCTTTTAAATAATACGTTAAAGCATGGCAGCATGTCACAAGAGCATAGCATGATTGTTGAGAAGAGTGATATTTCAGAAACTTTAATGATAATTAAGAGATTTTTTAAAATCGAATATTTAATATATTTTATAGAGAACAATGCCAAACTTATCAAAGTCATTTATAAAACAAATATTCTTTATGCAGTATTTGTTTAAAGGTATTCATTTATTTAAACTGTACTATTGTTTACGTTTTTGTAAACATTGTATAATTACTGAATAAAGTATCTATACAACAATATCGAGGTATTTAGAAAGCTATACTGCTGCTGTATGTTTGGTATTTCATTGTTAATCTTTTAAATCTATATTACATATCTATTGTTTTTTATATTTCAGCTGATGGGTATCGTCCTGTCGTGTTGCATGTACAAAGCTCTATCAGACCTCTACAAATAACTGACGTTATACCTGTGTACGATATATTCATTTGTTGTAGCAGAATTAATGTTTATTCGTTGACGAATTTGGTTCGATTTGTGGGATTGGTGCGCTCATGTTTAAAACGTGAATAATTTTTTGTTGACTAAACGTGTTTTAACGTTAATGCATTCGACGTTTGTTGAAACACTGTAGCTCGAATCGTCCTATTTGGAAATGGCAGTGGAAGATCAAAGGAAACCGGTTGTTTCAGATATAGTTTTTGCTTCGTCAAGAAACGTGCTACTTCGTATTGTGTTGATAGGAGACTGAACAATCAACCGACAAGCACATTTAATCTAAATGCTTCTTGAAGATACCTTTTATTATATTTATTAAAGAATAGGATTCCGTCACATTGTTAGAATTGGTCAAATAGTGTTATCCACAAATGTCACACAAAGAGTCTTTATTATGCCATGACCCTTCCAAAGGTGCAGAGGAAATTGGTGGATCCAGAAGGGAAACCCATGATGACAAAGACTGGTGTACAGCACCACTATGTGATAGTCTGCAGTTATATGTTAATAGTATGCTAATAATAAAACCTTTCACGACCATTACCTGTTTTGAAAGTAATTTATTATATACTTATATGAATAGATTTAGTTTAATGAAAGCGATGACGCATTGATTTATTATTTAAGAACGCTGAACATAATGATGTAATAGTTTGATTGTTATATTGTTGGATACTGTAGGTACTTGTCGAGAGGAGGGAAATATGTTTTTCCCTACATAGATATCGTATATATCAAACTTTTCATTTAAGCATTGATGTCATTTTTTTTTGTTTCATCGGGGTATGAAACAAATTTTGTTTGCAAACTGTATGAATCCGCGTAGCGGATTCTTACAGAAGTTTGCAAACAAAATTTGTTTCATATCCCGATGAAACTAAAAAAATAATTGACATCAACGCTTATAATTAATTTTTGAAAATGATTTTCTAATTTAAAACATGTTTTATGTACAATTTTACTGGTTTTAAATGGGATTATTTTTCTCAAATTAATACGAAAACGAAGAAAAATTGATTATTATCAAATATTTTCACTTACTAGACATAACAAAATGAGATGGTTATGGAAATATGACATATGCCCTATTTTTGACGTCATTCCATTGTTTTTTTACAATCTGATTGATATCATAAGGACTTTCAGTGATGTGTCTGTTAAAAAGTACAAAATAAGACGTTGGGGAAGACTTTGGTATATCACAGCCGGTGTGCGATTTGAGCGTGACATTTTATGTCGATCTATATCGTACACATAACATTTAGTGAACACTCGTACACATAACATTTAGTGAACTCTCGTACGCATAACATTTAGTGAACTCTCGTACACATAACATTTAGTGAACACTCGTACACATAACATTTAGTGAACTCTCGTACACATAACATTTAGTAAATTCTGGTACGCATAACATTTAGTAAACTCTCGTACACATAACATTTAGTAAATTCTCGTACACAACATTTAGTAAACTCTCGTACACATATCATTTAGTGAGCTCTCGTTCATATAACATTTAGTGAACTCTCGTACACATAACATTAAGTGAACTCTCGTACACATAACATTTAGTGAACACTCGTACACATAACATTTAGTGAACTCTCGTACGCATAACATTTAGTGAACTCTCGTACACATAACATTTAGTGAACTCTCGTACACATAACATTTAGTGAACTCTCGTACACATAACATTTAGTAAATTCTGGTACGCATAACATTTAGTAAACTCTCGTACACATAACATTTAGTAAATTCTCGTACACATAACATTTAGTAAACTCTCGTACACATATCATTTAGTGAACTCTCGTACACATAACATTTAGTGAACTCTCGTACACAAAACATTTAGTGAACATTGCCTTTGCATTTACAATTTGTCTGATGAAGTTGACTGTGTATTCACCGAAACGTCACGCTCAAATACTATACTGAATATCACTGAACTACCACCCGAAGAAAATGTTTCATAAAAAAGAACGCAGAAGTGTAAGAATATTTATAATATATTATCAGTATCAAGGATTACAATAACTTCATGAAAACATCGTCTTACATTTCCTGTATTTTAATAATTACTTTTCAATTAATCTTCTCTTCGTTTAAAATTTGTCTTCCCTTTATTAAATTTTCGTTTAAAAATGGAATTTTTACGTGTTAGTAGGGCCTTGAAATATTGTGTAAAACACTCAAACAGTTAGTCATTGTTTACTGTGTTTTTTCACATGTGGGTAGGACCTTGTTATATTGTGTTAAACAACCTACAGTTACTCAAATTGTAGATTCACACAACTTTTGTAAATTTCCCAGAAGTTCCGGAAGAAAAGCGTCTTCATCGGCGACTCCCGCCTTGTAATGTTGGTCAGATCCGGATGATGTCATGTTGTCATATTAAGAATCGGGGTGGTGATATTTACAAGTCCGCAAAAACAAAATACAAAATATCGATAGGATTATATTTCGGTTTTATTATTAGCATCAATCAATATTAACAAACATGAATACCATGTTAAATTAAAATTCACAATAAATGCAGAATATCTACAAATTGAGCATTTTGCAGTATTTTTTCAGCAATGATATCATAATATGGATTAACTATTTTTTCGAACCTTTTCCATTAACTGCCTTATGCACATACACGAATTTTTGGAAGTGTTCCTTTATTCAAAGTGCTAATTTTCATCGGTAACTTTAACGCACTGTTTGATAAAATATGGTGTCGCCAAACCAGAACGCTATCTGAAAATATGCTACTATCTCATAGTATCTTGAATATATATTTTCCTTTCAATAGGTTTCTAGTATTGCACCAGATTCAACGTACCACAATTTCATTGTTACAGCTATTAATGAGTACATTACAACGTATTAAAACTATTTGTTTACTTAAAAATCATGAGTAATTGCAGGAAAACAAAATACCTTTTTTATTTCAAACATCAAGTACCGCCTTAATCCAGTATATATTATACAAAAGTCAATGTAATGAGATCGGAGAAAAGTATGCATTTGCTAAACAACTTCTTTGTCAATGTCGTGGATAATGTCAGTAAAGCTCTTTTCTTATGAAAGACTTTTGTCGCTACGTAATGATTTATTATTTAAAAAAGCAAACAATTTTGATGACGAGCGCTTACTCAGCGAATGTGGTATGTGAAGGAGCAAAATGTTCCCAACTGGATCTGGATATTATAATACGATTTATATCTGTCAAACTTTATAATGTGCTTACTAGTTTCATCGTCTATGAGTAATGTACAATCGCCTAGGCAATGTTTGATACTTATGTTGATGTACGATCGCCAAGGCAGTGTATCAAAACTATAAACAAAATGCTTGAGGATTCGTAACTTTGTAAAATTTCGTCGATTTTTTGAACGTAAGGATTATTCAAGTCGGTATGTTCATTTAAGTCCTTAAATTAATATTTGATATCGGTCTGAAGTCGCCATGCCTTTTTCTACACTGCGTCTTGAACACACAGTGTTCATTGGTCACTGTGTCTTGAATACACAACGTTTATTGGTCACTGTGTCTTAAACACACAATGCACATTGATCACTTTTCTTGAACATACAATGTCCATTAATGACTGTGTATTGAACACAAAATGTTCATTGGTCATTGTGTCTTGAACACAAAATGTTAATTGATCACTGTATCTTGAAACACAATGTCTAATCATCACTGCGTCTTGAACACACAATGTCTATTGATCACTTCGTCTTGAACACACGATGTCTAATCATCACTGCATCTTGAACAAACGTCTTGTTGCATTGCTTGAATTGCTGAAGTTGATGTTCTTCACATTCTTACAGTTCTTACAGTCGTTGTTTTCTACACCGTACACAAGTTCTGTTTCTCACGCTCACAGCTCCATGAGCATGTGCAATGTGTTCCTTACTCCGCGTCATGAGTATATGCCATGTGTGCCTTACTCCGCGTGGTGAACAAGCAATGTGTGCCTCACTCCGCGTCGTGAACAAGCAATGTGTTCCTCACTCCGCGTCGTGAACAAGCAATGTGTTCCTCACTCCGCGTTATGAACATGATCATTGTGTTCCTCACTCCGTGTCAGGAACAACCAATATGTTCCTTATTCCGCGTCGTGGACAAGCAATGTGTTCCTCACATCGCGTCGTGAACAAACAATGTGTTCCTCACTCCGCGTCGTGAACAAGCAATGTGTTCCTCACATCGCGTCGTGAACAAACAATGTGTTCCTCACTCCGCGTCGTGAACAAGTAATGTGTATCGTTCTCCGCGTCTTGAACAAGCAATGTGTTCCTCACTCCGCGTCGTGAACAAGCAATGTGTTTCTTTCTCCGCGTCATGAACAAGTAATGTGTTCCTCACTCCGTGTCATGAACAACCAATGCATGATCATTATACTACTTCCTGTCTCCTTCACAAACGTTGAACAATACTTCTTATCAATACATGGAACTGACTTTATTCGAATTCCATGACAATGAGACCACTTTATCTTCGGAATTCCTTTTGGCATTGTAATGCCCTTATTTGGTGCCGCGTTTGTTACTTTGTTATAAGGTTACGAGTTTTGCTACTGATTGCATTATTTCTGTTTTCATAATGTAGATGTATTTCTCATTGTTGGTGATTATGTGAAATGTTTTATGATTTATCCAAGATTATTTCTAACTCCACCAACTTGATTACACTTATTTGTGATAATAGGACATTTTTGGCAACCTCCTTGCTCATTTTTGCTTGGTATGACGCATTGCCCACTTTTGAAGTTGGCTTTTGGACAACGACGTAGATCCGGGCAGTTCATCTTTGGCTGTTGCTTGTTGCATGGTATAAGTTCAGGACAAACTGGGCACCTGCGACCACGCACGACGATGTTGCGTGGAACTTCACAGTACCCGTCTTTCTTGGGAAGAGACTTGCATGATGCTACTGACGGACAAGGCCCTTTCCTTTGCCTTTGTCTTCGCCGAGGTGCTCGAATATTCTTACATGTTATCTCCTGGCAGCCGTTTGTTAATTTCTTGCCACTGTAGAATACCCGTTGGTTTTGGCGACAGACAGGCTTAGAACACTTCATTTGTCGCTTTACACATCGTATTATAGGGCATCCTCCTGCAGAATATTTTTTTATTTCCGATTTTTGATCTGGCGCACATTTCGGTTGTTTTGCACAATTACTTTTTGATTTAGAGGCTGAAAACGATATGGCAGGATTCCCGATCTGTTGACTTGCCACCTTCTTACGAACAGGCGAAGACCATTGACCCTCTTGTCTGACCGTCACTGCGCCTGTGAAATAAAACTACTAATTTTGATGTACATGGACAACAATTACCCAAAACTTTCTCCTGTTATTACTGTAACACTTCAAGATTATACAAACTTTTTAATGTATTTCTGATTAATGTTCAAAGAGAATAAGTTTGATGAATAAATATGTATATGCATGATTCACACAAACGATTTATTTAATTGCAAAAATGTGAATAAAAAAAAAATATTTTTTTTGTGAAAACAAAGTTGAGAATAACAAAAATGTGAATAATAATGTTTGTAAATAGTAAAAATATGAATAACAAAAGTGTAAATAACGTTTGTGAATAAAAAATGTGGATAACATTTGTAAATAACAAAAATGTGAATAATATTGAATATTTGTAAATATCATAAATATGAATAACTGTAAATAACAAAACTGTGAATAGCGTTTGTAAACAACAAAAATATGAATAACATTTGTGAATAACAAAACTGTGAATAGCGTTTGTGAATAACAAAAGTATGAACAATGTTTGTGAATAACAAAAGTATGAATAATGTATGTAAATAGCAAAAATGTAAATAACATGAGTGAATAACAAAAGTGTGAATAACATTTGTGAATAACAAAAATGTGAATAACGTTTGTAAATAACAAAACAATGAATGTTTGTAAATACCAAAACTGTGAATAACGTTTGTAAATAAAAAAAACTATGAATGATGTTTGTAAATACCAAAGCTGTGAATAACGTTTGTAAATACCAAAGCTGTGAATAACGTTTGTAAATAGCAAACATGTGAATAACGTTTGTAAATACCAAAACTGTGAATAATGTTTGTGGGAAAAAAATTTGGATAACATATCGGAAACAAAAATGTTAATGGTGTTTTCAAATACCAAAACTGTGAATAACGTTTGTAAATACCAAAATGTGAATAACATTTGGGAATAACAAAAGTGTGAATAACATTTATGGGAAAACGCAACGATACATCAAAGAAGTCAAACAAGACTTATATCGATGTCATCCAGTGATTCCAGTGATTTGTGAATAACAAAAATGTGAATAATGTTTGTAAATAACATAAATAACAAAACTGTGAATAACGTTTGTAAATAACAAAAAAAAAGTGAATAATGATTGTAAATGACAAAGGTGTGAATAACGTCTTTAGATAACAAAAACATGAATAACATTTGTTAATAACAAAAATGAGAATTTTTTGGTAAATAGCAAAAATGTGAACAATGTTTGTAAATGACAAAAGTGTGAATAACGTCTTTAGATAACAAAAACATGAATAACATTTGTAAATAACAAAATGTGAAAAATGTTTGTAAATGACAAAAGTGTGAATAACGTCTTTCGATAACAAAAACATGAATAACATTTGTAAATAACAAAAATGTGAAAAATATTTGTGAATAACAAAACTGTGTTTAGCCATATTATCCAAAGTCTACTTATTAACTCGCATGTCTTAACGTATAGAGAGAACAGAGTAAGATCGCATTGCTTTCAAAGACTTCTCCAGAGAGTCTTTTCACAACAAAAACGACTCTACAGAAACATTATTAAAAGTAATAAGTTAGTAAAGAAAATTAGTAAAACATAATCTAATATGATTAATGGGATAACTCACCTGAGATTATGGTCCATAATGAAAAAACCACAAGCAGCAGAAAAAATAAATCCTTCATACTTGTGTCTATTCAAAATGTACAACTAGGCTAAACAGTTTAGGCACGCTCAGTCCCGCCAACTGGTCCTCTGACGTGGTGGACGGAAAGTGTCTTGTTAATACATTCACAGTGTAGCCTTTTCCCTACAGGTGATATAGAGCTTTCAGAGGTAACATACGTATTTGTGTGGGTTTGTATGTGTGTATAGATATACATATATCTAGTGTCATTGGTTCCGTTCACCTGTATAACAAGATGTTATTCATACAAATTATTGAGTCTACTGTTAATTAACATATATTTATCGTGTTTTATAATTAAGTTTTTAATTAATTAGTTATATATGACAGCACTTCCGGGATCAATTTGAACTTTTTGCAAGCCTTTTTAGACATTTTCTGATAATTACATGCGTGTTATTGTGAAACTTCAATGATATTAATCTTTTTTTTTTCAAATTCTGCTGGTGAAGTAAAGATGAGTTTTATCTCTCTCTCTATATATATATACTTATTTTGAAATGTTTTAAAACTTAGAAACCATAAGGACCCATCTATATGCCTCAATAGACACTGTACATCATATGCGAAGATATATAACTGTAATATAAAAGTAAGCTGTAGCTCTACTTATCGTCAGTGATGCTGGGAACAACACATTTGGAAGACCAGAAGGAAATATATGAATATTAATAGCCTTAATAAAAAAACTTGTTTATATTATGAAGGAGTGCTAACACCAATAAAATTGCAAACATTGAAAATTTAGATCGTGTTCAAGTTGAATACCTAAGCAGGGTATACCTATTATAAAATAATCAAAATGGTCATGTTTTCAGTGATATAAAATGAAAGACATGCTAATGAGCGTCGATCTCCTTAAGTGCAACATTTCTTAAAGCCTCTCTTTTGTTTATATATATTAAACTCCATCAAGTTAAACTTCATAATCCCTAGATATGGAAATATCTTCATTAAATTACCTTCATTTCAGCACAGTTACGTCGACAATTCATGAATAAAGTATGTAATTAACATCTAAAATAAGACCATGAACCAACCCTGTCCGCTCCGAATTACAACCCCTGACAATAAACAGATACAAACATGAGTTTGCTTATCAAATGCCGAGAAGTTTCGCTCCAAGTATATCTTTAATGTATGTCTATGATTCTCACATTGACTCAGTAAGTCGTAGATGGTGATGATTTTACTCAGTCCTTTTCTTTGCGTTTGTGGCAGCAACTAGTTTGGCTATGATCGCCAGTCCGCCATTCTTCAAAACAAGCATGCTTGCGCATGCGTTCATGACATATTTTCCGTGGCTCATTTACATATAGGGAGTGGAGCACCGCATTAGAGATTCCCCGTAACCAGTGAGTAGTTTACTGGTTATAATTGCAATTATGAAGCGTATTGATTCTCAAGTCACATCATCAGCATGGTATATATTCCATCATTCAACGTTTTTTCTTTTGTAATTTCTCGTAATGTATATGTTACGAAAACATAAATAGGCTTTAAGACTTTTGACTAAGATGTATATATCTCGTGTTATCGATGGAGAAGAAGACACTTATAGGTCACGTACACTTGTCTCATTCTCCGTATATTTTTCAATGGTCTCTCTATATACTCTTCTCGAATCTCTATGGTTACGTGCAGCTAAGCATGTCCCTCATCGGAACTCTGTTCAATATGGGTTTAGATTTTTTTATAGAAGGTGTCCATTAATGTCTTGGAGCGAAGCCTTTCCTCACACGATAATTGTAAATGATTAAGGCTTAATCTGACAGATTCTTATGTATATCTCTACAGCTTGTCCGCAGATTGGATTACATAATTATCCAAGTTGTCAGCTGTAAATTACGTGAATAACATTAACATAAGTATAAACTGCAGAAAAATGAAGGCATTACTTATGTGGTGACTTTTAATTGCATGAATTAAGCATGTATTACCATATATGGATATATACATGATAAATACATACACACATACAATAGAAACAAAAGAACGCAACCATAAAATACTATATTAGGTAAGAAGATAAATATAAAGCTGCTTTGTATATATGTTTGAAATAAGACAACTGACATAGGGCAAGGAGAGAAAAAAATGTTATATGAAAATATCTGGAAGACTTTCCTGAAGATTGGTTAGACGTAATGAAACCTGATTGACTAATTATACATTTAAATGCTGGGGCACGATTTTAAATGCATAGGGGAGGCACAGGAGTGAGCATAAGTAAGAGAATGCAGATTTAAAAAAGGAATTGTCTTTTAAATATTATATTTCTTATTTGTCTTTGAGTTTTCTTTAAAGAAAACTGTTTAAGTACTCTTTGGTAAACCATTGTAATATATTGTTGAAGCCCCTTTGATAAACTAAAACAAAACAGTACTGATCATATCCTCAACCGACAAAAGTAGAAATGAAAAAAGGTCGCCAAAGGAAATAAAACTAGCATACACTACACTTGACAATCTAATTAAGATCCTCATTCTCACTCCGTGTTAGATGTGTATGTGACGGGGTGAGAATGAGGATCTATATTTCAATTAGATTGCTACACTTGAGTAACAGTATTAGATAACAACAGCATGATTCTTCAACACATTACAACATCATCAACCTTTGACCTATAACCTTTCTTACGGTAAACTTTGACCCAAGAATGACGTATTTGGAAATGATGTCATTCAAAACGATCGTATAGCTAAGAATAAATGGATGAATTAATATCATTTACAGAGGAAATAAGATATAAGCTTATCAGAAATGAATATTATTGAATTAAAAATTAAAATAGCAACGGTTTTGAAATTAATAACGATTACATGATTAATTTATAACCAACTGAAATACTTCGTGTAATGAAATAAGATATTTATGTTAAATATAATTAAGAATACCAAAAAATACATATTATAAATACAATAGCTTATATTAACGTCATACATCAGTACGAATTATCATTTCTCTAATGTAAGGCGTTGTATTATATATCATTACATTTACATACAACAAGTACAAAACATTACGCAAATGATATGTAGAAATATTTGCAAATTCTTAACTAAATATCTCCAACGCGAATCTTGGTTTTTAATCAGGTTATTAACTCAACATGGTTGATATTACAGAAGAAACTGTCCATAAAATAAAACAGATATGCATAAATTACATATTTCAACATTAGTCACATTTTCAGCTACTGCTTTAACTATCATAATAACTATAGACACCAGTAAATAGGATAGGACAAAACGTTAATATTCCTATCTATAAATATTTGATTTGTCACCGATTCATTATCCAAATTGTGAAATTTCCCTTTCCTGGTTGTAATATGCCTGCCTCCCTCACCCAGTGATTTCTTACTTGTTGCAGTCCTTTCGATATTAAAAAATGGTGACAACGGTAAAACATGACGGCTTCTGAACAAAGTTAGTAACAAAGGAGAAAAATATTATACTAAAAAGAAGCTGATTTGTGTGGCCTCATAGAAATTACAGGTGTCAAAGGTCAGTTATTGAAAAATGAGATTGTCATTTATGTAGTTAATGAAAAATAACACTGACTTATTTCCATTGATCACCTGACCTTGAAGTATCTTCCTGAACAAAATTATGCTTTTAAGAAAGGGCCGTAGAATAGCCCAAATTGGCCATTCCCTTTTACTCTTACGTGTCATGATATAAGAACCACTGATATATATATAACTCTATAATAACGAATCTGAATAAAAATAAATTTAATTAAAACATGTTTTGTTCAGATTGCCATGTTACTACAGATACAAATATAATGTACCTAAAATAAATAAATGTATATAAACGTAGATTACATGTTTATCACCAATTTTATCTAGACGTTTCCTTGTCTATACCTAAAACCGAATAAAATTCATTCATTCACACCACAAACTGTTTAAGATATGATTATCATTATTTGATTTTCCGGAATATGGTATCGCCTTTTTTTTTTTTTTACTTCAGGGCTTTAAAAATTACTTCTAAACTGAGTATTGTGTGTAGTTTGAAGGGCTAATATCAAAGCGATTCTGCACATGCATGTATATTCAAACTGCATATTGTCTAGTATTTCCTCATTTACAATAACAAGAACACTTAAAGTAAACAGATGCGTAGATATTAGATATACAGGTAAGTATCTAAATACGTAGGGCTACCATATTAGTATAGGGTCACACAAGAGGTCAAACCTCAAAATGACAGTTTTATATATATTATAAATACGTATGTATATAGTGTTTATCTTTTTTTTTGGTCTCAGAATGGTTGAGTTCTTGACTCATGTTTTTCCTATGGAAAATTTTGAGTACCCGCTATTTATGTTGGTATTGGAACCAACATCTAAACTTCAAATCCGAAAATTATATGATACTGTATAACGATTGTGTAAACGTATATACGAATTGAATAAGACATAATAAACATTGTATACATTGGCGAGGTCACAGGCAGTGTGATTGACGTAAATATAGCACAGTATGACAGGTTTGTGAGGGACAACTGTCGGCTCATCACCAATCTCCTGTCATTTCCCTAAACACAACATCTCATATTTAATACAACACCAACAGATTACTTTCATGGACATAATACACTCGCAATTTTCTCAGGAGAATCTATCCTTAGGTTACGACAGGTATCAGGTTGTTTTTTTTATACTGGACACAGTATATTTTACGTAGGAAATATATAGGTATTTTATGCAATTAGACTACAGCTCTGTCTAGATATGCATAATCAAGATATCACGATGTTGGGACAAACTGAAAGAACCGTGCCTACCACCTCTACATACGAATGAATTCTTGGAACCTTTAGGTTCATTTTATACATAATGTATGTTTGATAAATTGAGGAAACAAAAACGGCTAATAATAGCCGTCAGTCAGTCAGTCACAAAAAAGCCGAGAATACAACAAAACAACAAATTCACAATTCTAACTCAAAATCGATTGAACAAAGGCAAATTTAGATAACAAAAATTAGATTTTCAAGGAAATTCATCAAAAATTACAAGGGGAATATGATTATATGTTATGGCTTCTATTTCATCGACGACAGTCGTAATACAAATCTAGGTCAAATCCGGGTAACATTATAATCTCAAAATTAAAAGACGGTGGTGACAACGGACCCATTTGGCATTTCAACAAGCATAGAACATGCCTGATTTCATATCACACAACTTCAAGAAATTATATCTATATTAACATACATACGTAATTATATTCAGAATATCTAAAAATAATTATGATAGTACTTCCCGGTGGTCTTTACTAAACATTTAGGGGAGTATAGACTATACTAGGTACTGTTATTTACTGGATTAGTTTCAGAGGTAATCTATTTCAGCCAATTTCGAGGATGAACAAAATCGCAAAATGTAGATACTGGTAAAGGTAAATCAATAGAGAACCCGTAGTCCGATGTAAACGTACTTGTTTGGCGCACTCAAAAAGCGCATATCTGAGTTTAAATGGATTAGCGAAAAGACGAATTAGTTCATCCAAAATGCTTTCCGTAGAATATAACGTAAAGACAGTGTTATAAGCGCAATCATAAATAAGCGGAATATTATCAGCGCAAAAAAGCGCCAAAATAAGAAAACAACTAAATAATTATTCATGTATAGTAAATATATACTTATATACATTTTGTTTCAAGCTCTTTAAAAATGAAATATAATAAACACCAGTAAATGATTACAACTATCGGTATAATCATTATATGCAGTGATGAAACTCCTTCCTTTCAGTCTGAGCTGCACTGGTAGTCCATTTTTGTGTTTAAGGTATATGTTACTGAAGCATTTCACGTTTAACAAATGGTTATGACCCAGCAACACGCAAAAGCAGATACTAACATTAACAAACCTGGATGCTTTGTTTCTCAAGATCATGTGTGGCACAATAATGTAAATTGTTTTAAATTCGTTACTTAGTTTGCCAAGTACAAAAAGGTTGTGTCAAAATATAATCGACGAGGTAGCCAATGTTGTCACAATACTAACTGCTGTTATAGTCTAAACGTATTGTTATCTATACCATCTTATTAAAGCTTACTACATGTAACTGAAAAAAAGATGAAATAAAAAAGCTACATGGAGACCTTTGGATAAAACACAAGGAGAAAACCAACCTTTCATTTAAAATTTAAATGAAAAAAACAACAAAAAAAACTAAACAAAACAAAAATAAAAACTTTAATACGTCCTAAAAGTGAAAGGAAGGGTAGTGACAATGAAACAAAAAATGATATAGTTTAAGTGTCGACCTCCACCACGGAATACGATGGCCGATATCAGACGAGCACAATAGTGTTTACTAGTAGTACGTTTTTGTCAACGAATGTACGTACATTTTGTGTGTCAAAAATATCAACTGCTAGTAGTAGATACATTTGTACACTAGTTACTAGTAACACATTTTCGACACAAAATTTTGTACGTACATATTTTGTGTACGAATTTATCTACTACTTCCAAATATCAATTTACATTCCTTTTATTCTTGATAGATTACCATGCGTTCGTATGCTAATTTGCCTGATAAGGAAATAAAAGCCAGAACCCAATTATCGGCAAAATCGGAATCGAGTCTATTCTTTTTTCTTCTCTCGCTAGGTTACAACGAATCACTTGCTTTATTTAGGACATACTCGGGTTTTGCCGATTCCAGTCCCTTTTTCGGTTCTTTTTGGCAGAATCTGTCTGTGTTTTGGCAGGCTCACGCATTCGTCGTTCCGCCATTGTGTATTGACTGATAACACGCCCGTTGCATAATAGGTCTATTTGGCATGGAAACTTGGTCTGTCCGACCCAGTCACATCCCGTTTACTCTCATAAATACACAAGTTCCTCCAGTTTTTGATTCGCGATAATTTGTTAGTCTGAAAACTGCTAAGATCTCGAAATGTAAACATTTCCTTGGAAGTATTTGGCTTAAAAATATGGCGTTAAGAAAAGCCAGAATATCTAGCCACCATAATGGAAGTATATGTCTGGTTTACCTCGTGCGAAGGCGACAAAAGTTAATTGTTTTCTCGTGTTTTTATCGGATGCAGTCAACATACGACCACAAGGCGATCAATCAAGATAGGGAAGAATGTTAATTGATATTTAGAAGTAGTAGATAAATTTGTACACAAAATATGTACGTACAAATTTTGTGTCAAAAATGTGTTACTAGTTACAGGTTTTTGACACAGGATTTGTACGTACATTTTTGTGTACCAATTTATCTACTACTAGCAGTAAATATTTTTGACACACAATATGTACGTACATTTTTCGTTGACAAAAACTTATTACTTGTAACACTATTTTGCCCGTCCGATATCGGCCATCGTAGAATACATTATATACCCAGTACCATTCAGTTTGCAACCGAACATCACTATTTGCGACCTTAGTTTCTTTTGCCGTAGGCTCTTCTGGCAA
Source organism: Pecten maximus (assembly GCF_902652985.1). Taxonomy (NCBI): domain Eukaryota; kingdom Metazoa; phylum Mollusca; class Bivalvia; order Pectinida; family Pectinidae; genus Pecten; species Pecten maximus. Next base: position 22,300,406 of record NC_047024.1, on the reverse strand, counting down.
AAAAGTATGCGATTTCCAGTAAGCCGAAAAAAGGTCGGTCATACAGAAATTAATTCAATATTTATTACGAAGGATGAGCAGGTTATTATTGATTTTGCACTTTTGTGTCCTATTTTTCTTTAATATCCTGTGCTTATTTTGATGACAAATATAAAGCCAATAGCGAACACATTTATCTTATTAGAATTATCAGAAGCAGAAATCTATAATTCCAATTACCTATGTCAATATCGTGTTGTAATATTTATACACTAGGGAAACGTTGTAACGTAATCAATCGACGAATTTCTGGAAATCCTTAAAATATTTGTCAAAAATGCTATAAACTTTACTTTGTGATGTATACGGACGATGATCTCAGGTGTGGATATTAAACCATATATATATATGAAAAGAAGCTAAAATGCTTTATTTTAAGTAATTGAGCTAATGAAATTTGAAATATAGCATGACTTTACCAATACTAGGTAAGTTGATGATGCAGATTTTCCTCATTGATACCTTGCGGTACCCTAGGCTGAAGGCACAATGTGTAAACACTATGCTTTGTCTAGTGTGTGAGTCTTCGTCATGTTCTTAGCCGCTGTGTCATTCTGGATTCTGACAACTTTTGGTGAGTACTTTTTTCAATTGAATATTAATTCTGCATATTTTACATGTTAGTTTTAAAAAATGAATTCCTTTCATTTAAAAACAATAGAATATACCCTTGAAAGGTAGTATAGGTTCTTGTATACATTATATAGTATTGTCTTATCAATTTGGTGACTTAATGCTATGAAGTAACACTTGTTAATTGATTAAAAATCTAAAGGTCTGTATATTATATGTATGTAACTAAAAAAACTGTACTTAGATTATGTTTTAAATAATTAGCGTAAACAATCATTGTGTTAACAAAAGGAGCTTGACAGCGTATTTTTTTGTTTTTGTTTTTTTCTTAAAGTTTCTGAGCGAATCGAATGCGATATTGTTTCTCGTGTCATTTAGATTGAAGTGTTTGGGCTTACTTCAGCAGTTCTATGGTTTATTTTGGTCTAATTTTAGCCTGTTCTTTTTTTATATGAGATGTTTCCTCTATCTGCATTACTACTGGCAAAAACAATTATTAAAACAGTGCTTCAATTATCAAGATTGTATTCTGATACGGATGTAATTATCTTAATAAATCGCTTTTGTTACTTTTTTTCATTTTATATAAAGTCACTATATTTATTTTTAACTGTGTTGAAAACTGACGGATTTCCCTTATATATGATATTTACTCTTAGTGAGGTATCAAATTGGTGGATAACATGTTAAGGATTGATAATTAACTTTTTGCATACCATAAAACTCAGTGATAGGAAAACGACGATATGATAATCTCAATGGAGCCGAGTGTAGCACGCATTTAAGTACTTATATGTATCAAAGTACAAATTTTAAGAGTTATATGTCGAAGGTTATAAACATTGCTGACTTTAACACATCAGCGGTGCCGCGATAGCTCAGTCGGTTCGAGCGATGGCCACGTAACCTCAGGTGGAGATCTGAAGTGTGTGGTTCTCGAAAAGCTGAGAAACGGATCAATATGTTCTATCATGGTTGTGTTCTTTAGCAAGGCAGTTTACCCTTTATTGCTCTGGGTGGCATGCGACGGACCTCTCTATGTTTTTCAACGAGGTTGTCGCCAACTATTACAAAGACATCCCGCCTCAAAATGACTCTAGCTGTTCACAGGGTGATGAACCTAGTAAGCAAGCAAGCAAATTAGCACATCAGGGTAATTATGAATTGGCACACCACACTGTTTCCTATAAAACGCATTTTGCAGAAAGGGCTAATATAAGATTTCCACTTAAATTTTTACGTGTGTAGTATCCACAGCAGAAGTAATTACCGTGAAAATATAGCTATTAAAAAATTCTATTTGCATTAATTCATGACGTCGTCACACTGTCATGATCATCTCACACATCTGCATAATAGATTGTCTAAAGTCAAACAATCTATCAAATTAGTAAATGAGATTCAATTTACCAGACAATAGATTGAATCGTTTAAAAATATGGTAAAATAATTTGTTGATGAAAATAAGATACATTTATTTATGGAAATAATATATACAATTGTTTCTTTTAATGTTTACAGCTTACTTGTGTGTTTGGTAAGGTTGCACATATAGCAAGTAAAAAATAAAACTCTCTGTATTTAACATGATTGGAGTATATTTTTTAACAAGTGGGTAAGAATCTCTGTATCAAATATGATTGGAGGATACTTATATAAGACAAGGGTTAGAATCTCTGTATCAAATATGATTGGAGGATATTTATATAACAAGCTAGTGGATTAAACTTTCTGTATCAAATGTGATTGGAGGATATTTATATAAGAGATGGTTTAGACTTTCTGTATCTAATATTCAAAATAAAACAGGGCGGTATTTATCTTATAAAAACACGAATATCTTCTTTGATATGATTTGGTAACTTTGCCTAACGTCGTTATTTTGATTGGTTCCGGAGGCATCCACGGGAACACGTGTCCCTCTGACTCCGCCCACCATTCACGCCCAGGCGACAGTAAAGACTACTGCTATTGGCTGATTCACACGGAACAATCCGCCGAGGACAGCAACGCTCTTTGCCAGGAGAATGGCGGAATACTCTCCACCATACCTGATCAAGATGCCCAATTATTCGTGGAGAAAATCATCATGTCTAAAGACGAGTACGTATAAGTCCTTTAAACTTTAAAATATATTTCAGTTATATGAACTCATATGTTAATCACTCTTGTTTATCACTTTATCACTAGCCCTCCACCTCTGGGTTGCGAGTTCGAAACCTACGTGGGGCAGTTGCCAGGTACTGACCGTAGGCCGGTGGTTTTTCTCCGGGTACTCCGGCTTTCCTCCACCTCCAAGCCTGGCACGTCCTTAAATGACCATGGCTGTTAATAGGACGTTAAACAAAAACAAACCAAACAAAACACTTGTTGGCGTGACGTGCGTGAGGGATCTTGTAGAGGAAACAAGACTACCCGGAGAGACTTAAGTGGTCGGGCAGTTGACCTCATAACCTTTCGCTTCTGATCAGGGAATCGAACCCCGGTCGGCTTGGTGAAAGGCGAGTGGATTACCACTGCGCCAACCGACGATCTCCCTAATAGTATATATTCCTTAAGGTTCATGTTAGTAGCAAATCCAGTGATATTTTACAAGCCTATAATCAATATTCTTTTGCAATTAAACAGAAGTAACTTGATCAATTGTTGATATGTATCATGGCTATCCATGGGCCTTGCTTTAGACATTTAATTTGTTAAGCTACCTGTTAATTTCGGCCAATTTCTGATCAAATAAACGTAAATAAATTAAATGTCAAAAGCAAGTTCCATAGAAACCCATGATACATATTAACAATTGACCAAGTCATGTTGTTCTATTGCACTGGAATAGTGGTTTATAGGCTTCTAAAATATCACTGGATTTGCTGTTTATATAAACCTTGATGATATGATTGCCAGCAATATCATTCACCACCTATAGTCTTACTAAGAAATCTGCAAAAGGAGAAGGGGGTGTGGGTATCGTTTGGAAGGTGACACTATGGTTTTCTTTAGATGCTTTAGTTTACATTTGTCGCAAGTAAATATTTCTGAAAATGATATGTGATGAAAATCTAATAGGGAATTTATTGAACTTAAACTGTAATCAACACCGATATGACTAAATTACTCTCGACTGGTTTATTAGACCACAGCCAATCATAGTGTTAGCCAGTAAGTTCAAACTAACAACGAAATATGTATAGCGTTTTCTGTAAACCAATCTGATAAAAACAAGCCCAGGGGAGAATTGTTAAATGTCCTTAATTTGATTTCAGTCATTTTGAAGCATATATCGGCATCAACGACATTGTGGAAAACAATGTTTATCGAACGTATGACGGGGAGATACAGACGTACTTCAACTGGGCGGATCATTTTCTAGACAACATTCCCGACTACCAATGTGTCGTCATTTCCAGAAAGTCGCATCTGAAATGGAATGACATTTTCTGCTATTTCAACAAACAGGCAATCTGTTCTAAGTCTATCCCAAGGGATGGAATCGTTCAGTCTGTCACATCTTATAACCAGACGTCTGTTACACCACGCTATGAAGCCGGAGATAATTCTGTCAATTCTTATACGAACCGTAAGATCACGACCAGTAATCCCTTAGCGTCGCGACAACCACAAGTTTTATCGTCTTTAAATAACACTGATGCCGGAATGGATTCTGATTCTGTTGTGTCAGACCTATCGGTGAATCAGGGGTCAGATACACCAGTGACACATGGGTCAGATACACCAGGGAATCAGGGGGCAGATACAACACTGAATCATGGGTCAGATACACCACTGACTCAAGGGCCATATACACCAGTGACTCAAGGGTCAGATACACCAGTAAATCAGGAGTCAGGTACACTAATGACACAAGGATCAGATACACCAGGGAATCAGGGGGCAGATACAACACTGAATCAAGGGTCAGATACACCAGTGACTCAAGGGCCATATACACCAGTAAAGCAGGGGTCAGATACATCAATGACACAAGGATCAGATACATCAGTGACTCAGGGGTCAAATACATCGGTGGATCAGGGGTCAGATACATCAGTGAATCATGGGTCAGTTAAACCAATGACACAAGGGTCAGATACATCGGTGAATCAGGGGTCAGATACATTGGTAAATCAGGGGTCAAGTACATCGGTAAATCAGGGGTCAAATACATCGGTGATTCAAGGGTCAGATACATTAGTGAATCAGGGGTCAGATACAGCAACGATGCAAGAGTCAGATACACCAGTGACTCAAGGGTCAGGTACAGCAGTGACTCAAGGTTCAGATACATTAGTGAATCAGGGGTCAGATACACCAATGAATCACGGGTCAGATACACCAGTGACACAGTGGTCAGATACACCAGTGACTCAAGGGTCAGATACACCCGTGACACAAGGGTCAGATACACCAATGTCACAAGGGTCAGATACACCAGTGACTCAAGGGCCATATACACCAGTAAAGCAGGGGTCAGATACATCAATGACACAAGGATCAGATACATCAGTGACTCAGGGGTCAAATACATCGGTGGATCAGGGGTCAGATACATCAGTGAATCATGGGTCAGTTAAACCAATGACACAAGGGTCAGATACATCGGTGAATCAGGGGTCAGATTCATTAGTGAATCAGGGGTCAGATACATTGGTAAATCAGGGGTCAAGTACATCGGTAAATCAGGGGTCAAATACATCGGTGATTCAAGGGTCAGATACATTAGTGAATCAGGGGTCAGATACAGCAACGATGCAAGAGTCAGATACACCAGTGACTCAAGGGTCAGGTACAGCAGTGACTCAAGGTTCAGATACATTAGTGAATCAGGGGTCAGATACACCAATGAATCACGGGTCAGATACACCAGTGACACAGTGGTCAGATACACCAGTGACTCAAGGGTCAGATACACCCGTGACACAAGGGTCAGATACACCAATGTCACAAGGGTCAGATACACTAATGACACAAGGTTCAGATACACAAGTGACTCCAGGGTCAGACACAGCAGTGACTCAAGAGTCAGATACATTAGTAAATCAAGGGTCAGATACACCAATGTCACAAGGGTCAGATACACCAATGACACAAGGTTCAGATACACCAGTGACTGAAGGGTCAGATACACCAGTGACTGAAGGGTCAGATACACCAGTGACACAAGGGTCAGATACGCTGGTGATTCAAGGGTCAAATACACCAGTTACTCAAGGGTCAGATACGCTGGTGATTCAAGGGTCAAATACACCAGTGACACAAGGGTCAGATACACCAGTGACTCAAGGGTCAGATATATCGGTGACGCAAGAGTTAGATACACAAGTGAATCAGGGGTCAGGTACACCAGTACATCAAGGTTCTGATACACCAATGACACAAGGGTCAGATACACCAGTGATTCAGGGGTCAGATACACCAGTGATTCAGGGGTCAGATACATCAATGCATCAGGGATCAGATACACCGGTGACACAGGGATCAGATACATTAGTGAACCAGGGGTCAGATACACTAGTGAATCAGGGGTCAGATACACAGTTGAATCAGGGGTCAGATACATTGTTGAATCAGGGCTCAGATACAGCATTTAATCAAGGGTCATATACATTAGTGAATCAGGGCTCAGATACACCAGTGCCACAAAGGTCAGATACACCAACAACACACGGGTCAGGTACACCAGTGAATCAAGGGTCAAATATACCAATAACACAAGTGTCAAATACACCTATGACAGAAGGGTCGGTTACACCAATGACTCAACGGTCAGGTACACCAGTGACTCAATGGCCAGGTACAACAATGACACAAGGGTCAGATACGCCAGTGAATCAAGGTTCAAATAAACTCGCGACTCAAGTTTTAGATAAACCAACGACACCAGGGTCAGGTGCACCCTTAACTCAAGGGTCAGGTTCAGCAGTCACACATGTGTCAGATACACCAGTGAATCAAGGGTCAGATACACCAATACATCAAGGGTCAGATACACCAGTGACTCAATGGTCGGGTACACCAGTTACTCAAAGTTCAGATACAGCAGTAAATCACGGGTCAGGTACACCATTCATACAAGAGTCAGGTACACTCGTGACTCAGGGGTCAGATACACCAGTGATTCAAGATCCATATACACCAATGACACAAGGGTCAGATACACCAGTGACTCACGATTCAGATACAACAATGAATCAGGGCTCATATACACCAACGACACAAGGGTCAGGTACACCAATGAATGAGGGGTCAATTACAACAGTGAATCAGGGGTCAGGTACACCATTCATACAAGAGTCAGGTACAGCAGTCACACATATGTCAGATACACCAGTGATTCAAGATTCAGATACACCAGCGACACAAGGGTCAGATACACCAATGAATCAGGGGTCAGGTACACCAACGACACAAGGGTCAGATACAACAGTGAATCAGGGGTCAGATACACCAATGAATCAGGGGTCAGGTACACCAACGACACAAGGGTCAGATACAACAGTGAATCAGGGGTCAGATACACCAGTGAATCAGGGGTCAGGTACACCAACGACACAAGGGTCAGATACAACAGTGAATCAGGGGTCAGATACACCAGTGAATCAGGGGTCAGGTACACTAATGACTCAAGAGTCACGTCTCTCTGTAAATCAAGGGTCAGATACACCGGTGAATCAAGGATCCAAATCACCAGTGACACCCTTGTCAGATACTACGGTGACTCAAGGATCAAGTACATACGGGAATGAAAGGCTGGGCGTACCGGATATATCATTACCATCCATAATATCGAATCCCAAAACTGTTATAACATTTCCACCCACACCTGCCACACGTATGGAGCATCAGGAAGAAAGACAGGGGATTTCACCACCGTCACTTAATGTAACGAAGAACCTTCCAGATCTAGAAATCATCAACAGCTTCGGTACCTCAATAGCAGGTAAGACACTTTCACGATAAAGGTACTAAAATGTCATGTCCTTTTAATGAGAAACAATGTAGAAGTTGACGTTGAATGTGATCATTTTTGTTAGCAATTTTTGAAGATACGTATCAAATGTATCCTGATTTACATGCAGTCAATTCAATGTAATGGCGTTTTTATCACGATATTGGCATTATAACAAGGTTTTGAGAGGTTTAAGAAAAATGGACAAGGACGTTGTGTTTCTAAGTTATATAGTTTCATAACAAGGATAGTACAGTGTATGTATGCATTTGTATAATTGTATATGACTTTCACAAGCGTAAATGCTATCAGTCCATAACGTAGATAATGACTTTGCCGTTTGTAAAGTCACATTTGACTAGCTAATAGGGCGGCGTAATAATTTCTAAGAAAAAAGTCCCTCAATACCTCAACATAAGTGGCATTTCGATTTTGAATAGTAAATAGAACTATAAGGGTTATCTTAATTGTTTTTATGTTATTGATACAAACAAACTAACAAACAATCAAGCAAACAAACGAACAAACAAACACAATATGAAACAAAGAACAAAAACAAAAAATTGGAATGTACTCTCATAATAAACCGATTCGAGCACATTAAGATTTTGGTGGTTTTTTGGTATTTTTTGTTTTTGTTTTTGGTAATATATCTCCATATCATCAAATAAATATTCAAGTTAATCAATGAATAAAATATATTTTCCTATTCAAATTCTGTATTAACTAACATATAGATTTTCCAAATACTAATTTAACAAAGGACAGGCTTCTCAGGCTCCGGTTTCATCAATGTTCTTTAAAATTAGGAAATTTTGCATATTACAAAACTCAAGGTAATCTAATGTTTCCTTTAACCTGATTCTGATGAAATTGGGGCCAACTTTTGTGTTTTTAAACAAATCATTTTTTCGAGGTCGTACAGTTTATATCCTAAAAGTAAATATGAAAAAAAAAGTTTGTAAAAGCAAATAGAACATGAACCATGTTGTTTCAGCAAAAAAAAAAAACATTGCTTGAAAGTTACATTCACTTACTAAATCATTATTGACATACTATCAAAATCCGGATAAATTACACGGAATGAAATCATCAATCAGAAACCGTCGGCACTTTCCGGTTACCCGACAATTTTTTGGAAAGAATATGTGTTATCTCTCGAATGCATTTCCTAGAATTATGTCCATTTCCAGAAACCGTTCTGATGTCATGATAGTGTATAAACAACCAATCAAATCTAACAACACAATTTTTAATAGGCTTTCACGAGTTACCTCCCGTCGATCACGACAGTCTGATTTAAGCCATCACAAACAGACAAACCTAGCACCGGTTTCAATCCCTTAAGTGTCACCTAGTAAGAAAAACGGTTAGAAACCGTATCACCCAAATATCACTACCGAGGCCAAACACAGAGATAACTTCATCAATTCTTTGCATGCGTCACGAATGAATTGACTTTGTTATATAATGTTCTAAACGGTAAGGCAATTTTAGCAAAATTAGCGAAAAAAACATGCTGAACTCAGAGTAAAGCTCATTTAGATACCATATTTTGCATAAAACAGCCATGCTGTTATGTTTAGAAGTGTCTTTATAGGATACAAAAGGGACATTTCTTTGACGAAAACCGTTCACATTAACTTGTTTGTAGTAATACAGCTATGACATATAGGGAGGTATTTCAGTTGTTAAAAATATGATTTTCATTAGGAATAAATACATACATAAAAAAAACCCATTAAAATATATGTATATATATATATAAAAGAAATAAAAAGAAAAGAAAATGAGACTTAATATTTTAAATGACAATTGTTTTTTCTAAAAAGAATCGAAATATATAATGTAAATAACTGACAGACATCTAAAAGAAATAATTTATTGTTATTCTCGTCCCGTATATTATAAATGCACAAATCATGCTGAATACAATTGATTATTTACATCTGTATGAATTTTGCAGCCAGTGGGAAGTTCTTTCGTCGGACGGGCGATAAGGGTGAGGGCTCCAAGGGGGCCCCGCTCAAGTCAGTGAACGCTCGGAGTGCCGTGGACTGTGCAAGTATATGTCAAAGGTTAACACTGTGCCATTCCTTCTACTACGACCGCTTCACTTCCGCCACGTGCGTCATTTATGACGACAAAACATATGAATACACAGCGTCGATGACAGGAATGGCGTATTTTGTAAAGGCAGTATAGGGTTTCGGAAAAAAAATCGCTCATCGACTTTCCAGAAAGCTATGATAATTCCAGAGGTGTTCCGATTGGGCTATGACAGATATAGTGATGACGTAAAAGACTTATGTGTCATGACAGCAGTGTGTAGCTTAACGTGCATTAAGGATGGTTTTAAGTGTTAAATCAGCTGTTGGCGATGCAAATATTCTAGAATGAGTTCCGGAAAATAAATATGATAATACAATATAGCGTGTGTACTCTCCTTTTGCAACCATTTTTGTTGCTCAATAAATAATTGCTCACAGGATTTGCTTTTGCATATTGAAAAGTGTCCTTAAATACCTTAATAGGATATGAAACACTCATAAAATACTACCTCCTGAGAAAAAAGATTTCCAATCGAATTTCAGACCTACGTTTGAGTGGCGCAAAGATTACTCTTGTCAATTTCCTGATAATCGGTTCATTATTTCCTGACCATGTCGTACCCATCAGATTTATCTTATGCCTTGCTAGAGTGCCCGGTACATTTCTGAGTAGGAAAATGTGAATTGATATTTTCCGTATGTGGTTTGATATTTTCCATATGAGATGTTTGACATTGAATTATATGGAGAGGAATGTACGATCGAACACAACTATCATAGTTGCTCTCACTTTCATAGACCTTTCTGTATAATTGACGTCAAAACTAAAAGAAGTCCATCAACTGATTAACTAAAATAAACAAGTATTAGCTTCCAAAAAAGCTAAGAGCGCTACAAACTGGCAACAGTATTATTTATTAGTAAGCATTATACTAAAATTTGAGATAAATGGGTATGTTGAAGCTTGTGTAGTTACGTAGACTGGCCACCTGTCTCTAAAATATTAAAATTGTAAATTAAATTGAAGGTTTATGATTTTCGTCTCGAGGAGATGTCTAATGAAGTATCAAACTAGGGGGAAATAATCTAGTATTAGAATTCAATGGAGGCATTCTGACAAAAAAAACAAACAAACAAACTTGGGGGCTGATGGCCGGTTTAATTTGTATGCTAAAATGTATTTATGAGAGATATAATTTGGTGTAAAGTGCGTTCACCAGCGGACAACTGTTAACTTGCTAGCTTGGGGTTAGTGAAGTTTCTCTCAAACGCATACATTGTATATCTTTATGATTCTATCGATTTCCGACCATAACCAAACAACGGCGCCACCGTGCGTGAAATAGCAGAACAATGTCCTACAATCCTGTTTGAACACGTAGATCTCACTGATTTTTATGAAATACATTTTTTTTTTTTTTTTTTTACAAATAAATTCCCCAATTGTACCTCTTCGAATGGTGACATCACAAACAGCAAGTGACCAATCATTGCGTATAGATTATGTTAGCGAGCCAATCAAAGTAGACAGATTATTTATATGCATGTGCAATCCCCACAATATGGCTGGTACAGTGACCAATTATAATGGTTCAATCCTTGAAAGATTGTAGCAATGATGACATTATACATTCATTGCCCTGGTTGTAGGGAGACATGACGATTTGTTTACCCAAGGCATGTCATATTACCCGAGGGCGAAACGAAAAACAGAATCAACAAAGATACATACATATGATTATGGTCTGTTTTCCTCGCTCCACAATATAATGATTTCAGTGAATCGGTAAGTTGCACTGTTCCGTACGATTCAAAGTCGGTGGATTTACCACATTCTTGTAAAAAAATCCCGGGAACATTTTACAGCACACTTTGTGGCTCGTGTTGTGTTTACTGCGTCCTTTGCCTGCAGAATATTGTTGATCTCATTGGCGTCTGCCAATTGAAAGCGTCTGTCGTCTGCCATGTTTGATCAACGCAGATCGGAACACCTCGGAGAGTTCCGTATCACGAACGACAAATCTGTAGAAAAAATCACGCGAGGGGCTCCGAATTGGGGAGACATGAGAAATTGGACATGCTTAGAGGCACGCGAGGGAGACACGAAGTGTAGTCTCTCTGACACGTGACGGCTCTCAACCAATCCCTGACTTTGTTCTATAGATGAGGTATAATAATAATGTATGTTTTCAGATTCAGTAAAGGACTCGCACAACTAAATACTTAACTATATGTTATTACTATTGACCCCATCTCTTCATTCGCTCGTTTGAAGTGTTCAAATGATGTGAAATTTATATCAAATTAAAGTTTGAAATGTTTTCTATTGGATAAATGTTGTTATTGTATAGTTTTAATGTTATATAAGAGCACACGGGTACTCGAAAGACAGTAACCCCAACATTAACAGTACACTGGGGAACCCCCACCTGGGGCGTTCCCGCCTTTTTAAACCTCGAATCCTACGTCATTCTGTTTTCAGTAGGAGTGTATATGTAATGGTTATATCATAGGCTCGAGCGGATATGTCACTGACATATCCGCGAGAACCAATGATATAACTTTTTTGTCGCATAAAGTGTCACGTGATTTCCAGTGTGTGAAAAAAAAATAACTAAAAAAATAGATTCAATCAGTTCGCGCGAAAGCTACACGAGGTCAAGATGTCAGATTATGTAAAAATTTTCAGTTCTAATTAAGTCGTGTTGTTCTGCAGCTGGGCTAAGTGGTCAGTTCACTAATCACTCTGGGAAGCGCACGTGTACAACACCATTATTTCAACAGGGAACTCGAGTTGATGAGCAGCTTATCATGTCTCGGACCGGTCACCGGAGCACTGCGGTAGGAACATACAAAAGACTTGTCATGCACAAGTGGTACAGGTCAGTAAGATGCTTGACCCCCCAAAATCAAACTTAAAAATAGAAACGGTAAGCAATCCATCTACGGAAAAATTGCCTAGTTCATCTACAAACAAACTCGTACCAACGCCGTTAGCGGATATTTCCAGCATTCATCATCAGGGACAGATTTTCAACAACTGCCAGGTATCGTTCCATTTTTCTGCCAAATGAACATTTTGAATTTAGTATTTTAATGTAAACGCTAACTTTGATCATTTCTGTCTTGAATGAATAATTGAAAATTGTGTAATTATTGATAATGAACAGTTTCTTTCTGTACACTTGATTCATGACGTTTTTCTTTGATTAAATGTTTAATATTGTCTACGTCTTGTTTGATTATGTCCGGCCTCTCTCAGTTTTCCCGCGGTTTTGGAGTACCTGTATGGTGACAGTAACATTTAAGACTAATAGGCAAATCAGCAATTTCATTGGATAATGCATATCGACCAATGAGGTACTCAGAAACCGAGGAATAACTAAAGGGGTGGAGCTCTGGTTATATACCATATGGTATAACCAACATCCGGTGGTTATACCATGGCTAGATCAAAGAAAAAGTGACACGTCTATGCGACAATTTTGATTTTCCAAACCTCAAGACCCTACTCTTTATTCTCGTGTATAGAAAGTACCCATTTCATATGTTATTTACTCAGGACAACAGCTACAAACCTAAGAAACACACTTTCCTCGGGGACTGGGTTCAGGTGTAACACCAGCTGATTGGCTTATTTAGTTGTGAAACACCAGCTGATTGGCTTATTTAGTTGTGAAACACCAGCTGATTGGTTGATTTAGTTGTGTGAGTCCTAAAGTTTTTCTTCTGAAATATGTTCGATCCGCTTGGCTTAGCGTTTTACATCTGTCATTGATGACGTCATTATATAAGGCGACATACGTATAGCCTTAATCCCAGCGTATGTGTGAGTCTAATTAACCCCCGTCATTCTGGTATGCCGATAGCGCCGGACAGCTCCGTAGAACGGATATTACTTCGACAGCAAGGCAGTCCTCTTCTCTGAAGAACTGCATATGGATTTTGGGTATGCCTTATATAGAAATAGCTTTTGCGAAGGCGTTAATCCCCTAGTAGACGGAGAGTCATAATGAATAAACATTGACTTTATCATACAGTAAGATCAATGTATGTCATAAGTAGAAACAAACGTTTTCTGTCGTATAAAATATTGACTACTCTTCAGGGAACAACCAACCAATTGAAAAAAAATATTTTTGAAACAGCCCCTGTGTATAGAACGTTGAGCCAAGGATAAAATGTCTGGCAGCCACTGATTGGCCAGTATGTTATGAAGTGAGAAAATAGATATGTAACCTGATAGGTAACTATCAATAAGAAATGTTGATATAAATTTCTTAAGTCCGATTGGTTTTTTTCCCAAAAGTTCACGTCATAATAGTAAACAGGTAAACATTTAAGATTTATGAGAATTTTTACTGCGAAATTCACCTATTTTCAAAATGGCTACCCTGGAGAAAATTTGAGCTGAAGGACCCAACTTTTTTTTTTGATTAGGTGTTATATCAGACCCTAAACTTTTGTTATAAACCATAATCGTCATATTCAATTCAAGAATTTGAATGAAATAATCCAAAACGTTAACACTAAGGTCTATGGGAAAACAATTGGTTGGTTGGTCTCTACAGAGAAACTACAAGCGTCAGACAAAATACTATTAAGATATACTGTCTATGAGACACGCCCTCTCATAGTGACAGTATGGAGAGACGTTTGTATTGCAACCATTGTGTGATTTAGCTGATAACAATTGTCAGATGAAGTAATGCTTCATTCATAGATCCCACGCTGTTGTTTCTGTCTCTAACGGAACTAAGTTCCAACTGACATGACCTTTGTCATCACGAAAACAAAAACAAAACAGACAAAACAAAAAAAAAACAAAAGTGTTCTTTTTTTTTGTTAATTGTCTGGGCCCAGTTGTTCAAAAGGTGATTAGGCTAATCATAGTTTAATAACAATATCAAAATACTGACAAAATAATTTCTGGTAAAACTTATTTGACAAAATTTTCTTCAACTATAACACCTACCAGTCTCTTCATACCTGCTGATGTTGATGAATATACACACATATGATTTGAAGTAAAGGAGAAATGGGATTTTCACTAATCACGTGATAAAACTAACACCTTTTGAACAACTGGGCCCAGATGGTGTATATTTCATAGGATGTTATGGTAGATTCTCTTAAGGAAATGATTTATTTGTAATATTTTTCTAAATGTTTTTGTATTAGTCGTCAATACAGTGTAGAGCTGTAATTAACTGTATAAACTTAAGACTATGATGACTGAATTTCTGATCGACAGCATCTTTGTAGAGTTTGGTGACCAGATCTTCCAACAGATTATTGGCAAACCAATGTGGAACAAATTTCCTTCTTTTGGTCGCCTTGTTTTTGTATTCGAACGAGGCTGATTATATTGAACCGCTTGACAGGAAACAGAGACCCTACCAAGTCCTTCATTTTCACCTATAGGTAAAAGTAGATTACGTACTACATTGTATCTTTAAAAAGATATTAACCATATCGTTCCAATATACCCCGTAGAACTCGAAATCGCGGACTTGACTTACTATGTAACCAGCATGGACAGCTTACAACTAAGCTCAATATGATGAGCGTGACAATTCCAATCCTCCTATTGTTAATTTTTCCATTTCTAGATAGTAACATCCCTGCTTCCCCTACCTAAGGAGTTAACGTGAATCAGCTGATTTGATATTCAAGGGCTTGTTCTCATTATGGGCTATACATACTATTAAAGTAACGGCTTCACGACAGATGGGGTGTAATCAGTGTTTTTCTGTATGTAGGTTAAATTTAGTACAGGTTTTACTAAAAATGATCTATTTTTAGTACCTATAAGTCTACAGACTATATTTGTAAACAGTTTTGTAACTGTGATAGAAAATTGGCTATATTTGGAATCTTAATGACATGGACAATGTCTGGTATTGTAATCTTTTATGCAAATGCGCATTGACCGGGGTTATATTTGTAATGCAAATATTTTGTCCGATAACGAGTTCTCACAGGACCGAAAGGATGTTTTCCAGCGATCTTTGAAACGTGCCCAGAAATAGGCGAGAATGATTAGGAATTATTTGCGGACCGAATCACGGCAAACAACGCTCTCCATTGTCAACACGAACCACTTAAACTTTGTGATTCCTTTTATCAAAATCAATACGATAGAACTGACCTGGTCTCCATGACAACACAGTTGCTAATAGTTTGAATAGAAATGCAAAGAAACGCTTGCAGCGAGTACATTAGCAACGACTACTGCAAAGCTTGTGGAAATGTTAATCCTTGTATAATTGGCTCCGGAATCGCTAAGGCTAATTGAAGATAATGTACTTTAAATTGCATTTTGATGTACAACGATTGATCAGCTAATTGCTTAAGTTACACTTTTTTTGCACTACTCTCAAAATAAGATCAAGTACTGAAATTGTTAACGGCAATACCTTGTAGGATTTGTTGAACTATTGCTGGTAAAAAAATATGTCAATTTAAATTTCCATTGATTTCGCTGCAGAATTTTTAGTAACAAAACATAACAAACTGATACAATTCTCAACAATTAACAATGAACTATTAAGAAGGAATTAACCTTAAAGAGGACGTATTTCCAGACATGACTTTCCTTTTTGTATCCATTTTTGTTCTTTCTGTTCTTTCCGTCGGAATATTCGTCTCCTTTCGTATCCACTCTGTTTTCCTGTTCCTTCTCTCCACCAGAATTTTCTTCCTTTGTTCGTGTCTTTCAACCAGACTTTGTTTTTTTTCCTTTTCACGTCTAATATTTCTGTCCTGCAGATTTGTTTCTACCTTTTTTTTTATGTCTTCACGTTCTTTCTTCCATGATGTTTCTGTCTTTCCTCTAGTTGGTGTCACCCAGACACCTTTCATACAAGGTTGGTTAACAAATTAAATGAAAGTTAAAAAAAAAAAAAAAAAAAAATGTAATTTACAAAGCTGTATATAAGCTTTTTCAAACAATATTCGATACGAATTTTTGTAAATATTTATATTTAATTCTTTTATACTGTAACATCATAGACAGTCATGCTTTAATATTCCAAAAACAGCTGTAATGACATAGCACAACGTTTGGAAAATTTTCTAATTGATAAATTGTGTGGCATTCAGATAAGGTTGGAGCTTTTTCCTGTGTATCCTTGTCTGTCATCTTTTATATTAAACGGGTTTGAATCCACATAAGATCAAACCTTGGATTTCGAAGTTGTCCGCTGCAAAATGATGGTGCTAACCTAGATAAGCCGATAACTAGCAGTCATGGCAAACATGTCTAATATCACAGGGACTTGACACGAATACCAAACCCTTGGTCCATTTATATGTAATTATAGTATCTCTAATATCTATAATTACATATATATGAACAGTGGTTTGGAAATTCGTACCAAGTCCCTGTGTCTAATTTGTCCTTGTTTGCTGGCGAATTTTTGTATTGCATAGATAAAAATAAATCAAAGATGAGTTTTGCCTAATCATATAATGATATTATCCATTGAAGTATTAAACCTCATTCCGTGTCAGTTCATAGGCAGATGAACGCCCCTGTATTACAGGAACAGAAAAACCATGAACCGCGTGGCTCATGTTTTATTGTTCCTGTAACACAGTTGGTGTTCATATCTCCATGACACGAAACGGAATGCAGTGCATTATTTATATTTACATTTCAACTCTTTTCCATACACGAATAAAATAATTACGTCACAAATTAGATAACAGAGATCTCAAGAACCTCTGGAATGTTTAATTGGCGAAACAGCCCATAGCGCGTGCTCCCTTTCCGCGACGGAATCTTCTAGAAAGGAAACTTTGAAATAAAGTCCGTGAAAAGCAGTAAGCGTACAGAAATTGATCATGAATCAGTGTAAATCTTTCCGTTGTTGCACTGTTTTTGTCTAAAGGTGCTGCAAACACACTGGAAATAACTGCTCTTATTATAAATGACATTGTTTGTTTATTATGCTCTACTGCGGAGGCATGTCCGCTGAATTTGAAAACTGAGTAATGTGGTCGCCATGAGTAAGAGATGTAAGCGTCCTGCTGATACAGCTGCTATATATTACCTTGTATTAGAACCATTTCGGTTCATAGTTTTATGTTTACAATTGGTACCACAGTCTCCCATTGTCTCAATGTTAATCTGGGCTGCATTTATGGACAGATAGATGCAGTTAAGATCAGCGGTCACCATTCTATTTATCTGTCACCCAGATTGCATTTATATTGACAATAAATGCAATCTAACAAACGTTTAATTGTTTATTGAACCAAAGCAAAGCTCACTAGGTTCATAAAATGACAATGCAGCGCAAATGTAAATATATTTTAATGGCCGCCTGTAATACTGACATAGATAACATGTGAATAAATAAATACATACATAAATGTATGATTTCTGGATATGATAAGTTACCAAAATTATCAGTTGTCTAAACCATGTAGATTTACAGCTTTAAGAAACTGGAACAGAATGTCGGTAAAGTGAGTAAAATTATCTATTCTCCCAATGCGCGATAGTGGTTTCCAGATTCTCAAGTATATATATGGCTCAGTAATATGACAAATGACTGCACTATTTTCTGAAATTTTAGCCACTAAAAAATAAACATTAATGACAGATTGAGTAATGTTGTCGGAATACCAATCCTCATAACAGGTAACCTTATATATCTTAAATCTAATGAAATACATGTCCGACAAGCAGACCGAATGTCCCCGCTCATGACGTAAGAGGAAGATAAATTACATCATATTATATTACCTATTCAGAAGTTACGGCTTTTACATAATACTCTCGGTAATTGTTTGAAGCCATGCTGTGGAAACATTTGTCATATGAAGATATTTTTTGGATATCAGTCGAAGTTGGAACGATTGAAAGACTCTATTAGGACTTTAAAATCGACCAGTTGCACGTTCAAATGAAATAAATCAAAAAACTAGTTAAGGGATTAAATTCATCGTCATTATTTGGGAGGCTACCTACTTCATCAAGTGCGCTTCCTGGAATTGGAATTTGAAATCGGGTGGTGCACATGTTCAGTAATAAGTTGTTTCAATGATTTTCTTGTACATGTACTTTGCATATTTGTTTTTAGCTTTTTTGTTTTTCATCGATTTTTTTTTAATTCTACACCTAATCTGATGTTGTCAGCTTATACATGTATATTTGGCGAACTGGCTGAATTCATGTTACATGATATAGCTCATGATCTATTTATAACTCCAAGACTCCGCAACAACAAGTTAATATAAATGCTAATTAGAACTACAATGTTAATCTGTTATCCGATTAACTATCATCAAGCTCTGTTAAATACACAATGTGATGAACATTGATAGCGACCCCACGCCTTATCCATATAGGAAATCATCACGGATGTGGCTAGGGAATCTTGCTGTTTTGATGTTTCCTGATATTCCAAAGAAACGAACGGAGCAGGGACAAACAAGAAGTGATACGTATTTACCAAAAAATTATAGCGAATAAAAAAAAACACATATTTCATTGCAATATGGTTCGATTTAACATCTCCAAAAAATCGTGTATGAATAAAACGCTATCAAACTTTTAACATATTTAGAAAAACAAAGGTCAAGGTCAAAAAGACATGACACACTGGAAGGCCAAAGGTCAATGTTACAAGACCTGACGCACTGGTGAGCTTTACAAGCCGTAAACCAAAGGTCAGGGAAACAAGAAGCTCATACTGGAATTTTATAGTAGAATGGAATGGAATCTGAAGGTCAACGTTGTAAGGTGATAATATCCTCGTGTGTCGATCATTGATACAATCTTCATTGAAATCCTGGAATCGTTTAGCGACTGTATTAAAACAAAGGTCAGTGATAAAATGCATTGGAATGTTGGACATGTTGCAAATCAAAGCTAAAGTTTGCAAGACCAACACCTTGGAATGTTACAGCAGCTGCAGACTACAGGTCAACAAAGCCCCTCTTCCTCTAAATGGTGTAGGGAATATAGACCAAAAACAAAGAGTCATAGACCCAGGACACCTAAACGTTGAAGGGAGTGTAAGCCGAGCGTTTAAAAAGACAACAAATGGGAATGCTGAAGTAGCGCAAGGCTATATATCTTCAATTGTTTTTAGCGGGAGAATTGATGATGTTTCAACACTCTAACCTTGAAGACTACTTGCTTGCAGTTTCAACGGATTAATTATGCATCTAATTGATGAATCGAACATTAGAAAACCTATCAAGCGAGCTAAGATGTCAGGCTAGGCAGTTGCAGAGAAATGCCTTGGTCGTTAAGCTTGAAGATGTACACCTCTGTGATGTAAAAAAAAAAAATCCTTTCTTAATTTCTTTCCATAAATACATTTTATATGCATAATTTTTTTTTTTGGAAATGGGAGAATATACTATAGCATATTAGAAAATGTAAGAAGAATTATATTTCTGTGTGTTCGTTTTTTTTTGCTATGATCAATCAATGATACTAATTTGACATAACATGTGTTTTTAAGTGAATTTTGCTGTTTTGACTTCTTACAGCATAATTCCATACACTATGTGTTGTCAGATATGTATAGATGTATGCGGCAAAAATAACATTTTCTTTTAAATTAATGAAGTTATTTTTTTTAACCTGTCCATTTTACTCAGAAGAGCAATTTAAGATACCCCTATCCCTTAATTCTATAATGGCAAAATACTCGTGTTTACACCATTTTTTGTAGATTAAATGCTTTTTATAAAAAAGTTCTGCTATTAAACTTGTTAACAACAAATTATTCTTTTTAAAACAGCCATAAAATTGGAGGTTCGTGTGCTTCCTTTTCTGTCTCGTTTTTATGGGTGTCATTATTCACAGTTTTGGGGTCAAAAATCCAGTGATAAAGTTACATTTTCCTTATTGTTGTATATTAAACTGAACATTAAAAAGTTGTACAGCAAAAATTAGTTTTCTGCAGTTAATTGGCAAATCATGATAATTTGAGTAATCAATTTAGAGCCACGAAAGGTGAAATTTGGGCTTTTCAAGATGGACAAGAAAAACATCTTAAAAATGTCTGCCGAATTGGACTCGAATTAGTGACAGTCAGTCGTGCTCGATGATTGCTGATATGCCTGGTGGTTTCATTTTAACCACCCCGGTTCTCCCTTTGAGGGTGTGACTACCTGGATTTACCTAGGTTTGTATGGCGGGTGTCGTGAATGCAGCAGAAGACGCTTTCCGTTCAGAAACGCATGGGCTTATACTCACAGTACCTTTTCAAAGGTCTCCTTTTTGTATATTTGTCGGTACTCTCCGTTGTTCTTGGCAACCAAACTGTGAAGAGGTTATAGGAAAGGCAATGCCTTGTTTCAATTTTACTTTTTTAAACCTTCCATACGATTTTGTATTTTTAAACGTATTTTACACTCTTTTTATAGATTTCGAGTTAGAAGCACATTTTGTTTGAATTTTGGTATTGTCTCTTTCTTTGGTAATTAAACTGTGTAGTTTAAAAATAACGCCATGTGACAAAGTCATATGCAAAAGAGTTATGGCACTGGGGCATGCTTTAATGACTGGACAAGATTTTTGCAAACAGGAAGACCTAATGGGACGCAAATATCTTACCATTAAATGTGGGAAGTAGACAAGAAATGGAAAACCTTTTAGTGTCGTATTTTTAACTTTTCTGACAAATTATTCCACACAATTTGTATGACATTTACGTAAAGTGTCTGTCAACATTTGATCGATATCGAAGTACATTAATTTCCGTCTGAAGTACGTTTTCTGCCGACGCATCCTTGAAGGATTTTAGCTAATACTTGTCACAGAATGCTTCGCCATTTCCTTTTCAACGCTTGCTCTCAGACACTGATGTGCACATCGTAGCACCATGTTGAAGCAAGGAAGGATGTGCGTGACGTCCTGATAGAATATCACCGACACACAGTTCTATCATTGCTTTAATTGACGTTTCATACTAAATAATTATGAATAATAGCACATGTATCATGTTGCGATGGTTCGTTTAAAATTCAAATATGGATCACATGTGTATTTCTCAGTTTATAACCATTAGAATTGTCGTGTGTTGGTGAGTTATTAAGCTATATAGAGAAGGTACTCACAGAGCACTTTACTTAATGCATTGTCCACACAATTTACAGGAAGTGACGTCATGTAATGCTCTCCCCCGGTGTCTCGCGGGAAATCGCAGACTCACTTAGTGTATTAGGCTATGTCTGTGACCTGCATGTGGACGAAATATAGTTCAGAGAAAGTCTGGGAGATTGTGTTGACCACATCCAACGCTGTTCTAGCCAATATTAATTTTTCCCGATATCGTTTTGGTGTACACGCGGATTCCCAACTGGACAGACGATAAAAACGTTCTGTTTGAATCAACATTGCCTCGGCTTAAAATAGAATCGCAAGCTTCATGAGGCAACAAATATTTAGAGCTCTGCTGTTTTCTTCTTGTGTAAATATGTGATGTATTTTGGAAAAACTCTCTGAATGTTACCACAGAAAACACTAATACAAAACACGTAACAAAATGGTCAACATAAGACGAAAACTTAGCTTAATTTGCAATAGAAGTGATTTAATATACAACGACCGGGACCCCCAGCAATAACTTTTTTTTAAAGTAAATAAATCGATAAAGAAGTTAATAAATAAATAAGAAGAAAAACAATAGATAAAAAAGTAAAGATAAAAAAATTTAAAAATAAGGAAATAAATACATATATAAATCAATATTAATAAAAATAAAGAAATATTTAAATAAATGAATAAAAAAAAATGTGTAAATAAAAAAAAAAAAAAAGTAAATGGATAATCAAAAAAGAAATAGATCAGTAAATAAATGATAAAAATAATAATAAGTGCTCCGAATAGCACAGGAAAGCCTATCGGCGTTGCCCATGTTCTGATTATTTCTCTAGTACTTTCTAGGAGTCTGGATCCCTCCATTTGCCTATATCCAATGAAACTTAATTATATTGAACAAATTGAATATTTCCAATTTCATTATTGTCATAAAAATGACATCTCCACCGAGATATGGCTTTGCTATTTCCATTAAAATAACTAATTGAATATACTGTGTAGTCTGTGGGTGGGTGTTCGGGATTGTTGGTTAACTAGCCTTCCAGTACGTGTCGACTGATTGATGGTGGTGAAAGCGTGGTGTAACTTGGTCCTCGCTGGGTGGCGCGTGACTCCCCTGAGCTTGGAACCGAACACGTCTCTTAATTACAATAACACTTTCAACCTAAATATAGAAAGGTACTGTCGAGCTAGCAAATCACCATTCAGACTTTCCATTTTAATAAAGAAAAAAATTAATCTAATAAATCCAGTCATGTCATCCATCAAAATTATCACAGCAGAATAATGGCCAAACGTAGTTCCGTGTCCGTGTCCACGTACTATGTTATAGTAATCAAGCTGTCAAGTCTAGTACTCATTTATTCTAACTATAAATGAATGAATGTTTTAATGAATGAATGAATGAATGAATGAATGAATGCAGCACTCACTCACTCACTCACTCACTCACTCACTCACTCACTCACTCACTCACTCACTCACTCACTCACTCACTCACTCACTCACTCACTCACTCACTCACTCACTCACTCACTCACTCACTCACTCACTCACTCACTCACTCACTCACTCACTCACTCACTCACTCACTCACTCACTCACTCACCAACTCACTCACTCACTCACTCACTCACTCACTCACTCACTCACTCACTCATTTGACCGCGGGAATCCTTGGGACCTAAGTGTATAAAAATAACTCGATGCATTTATTTTATCGTGAGAGTTGTAGCGGAGCCGAGAACGAGAAAGAGGCTTTCATATTAGCAAAATATGTTCGTAATAATTGATCATTATAAACAAACATACACCTAAATACTTAATTTTAAAATATAGCAATATGCATACAACAAAACATCGATAAAATCCAGATCGGTTACATTGTCAATGTTCGAGGAATTGTAACAGGAGCGTGTCGGGCCCAGTTTGCGTACGTCAAACTGCACCCGACTGCCCTGGTGGACCAACAACCCAGGTTCGATGGGTAACTTGTATCTGTCGTATAGAGAGAGAACAAACGTCTTGAACTACAATTAACCATTTATTAATGATGACATAAACATTTACAACATGAAATCACATAGAAACAGACAACAACATAGGCCTAGCTATATCTAACATCCTAACCTAAAACCAACTCCCATACATGTACGACCTAACTAAACCCAACATCCCGACTAATACTACCCACCCAAGACCCTACATACCCTAACGCTACATTAGTACTGGCGAGGAAGACGTGACAGCACACAGGAAACTAATCCATCAGACTGTCCAGTATACGATACACCACCCTGAATTTATCCCACTTTTTAACAATTCAAAATTATAAGGACCAATCACGACAGAGGATACACAGGCACGACAGACACTGACGAAAAAGCAAGCGGCTACAAACAATGCACGACAAAAACATCGGCCAGAGACAGAACACGTGAACAGAGGACTAACAAAGGTCAAGGTGACACAGGTACACATAGTACAGACACAACATACAGACATGATATATAGTTATCGTTAAGCTAACCCTGTAAGCTTAACCTGTCAGTACATATACGATAACATCCCCCGCTAGAGAATACTGAAAAAGCTAACCAGCTATTCAATAGACGTCCGAAAAATCAAAATTCGAGTCTCATCCTTTTTCTTCTCTTGGTAAGTTCCAACAAATCAATTCTTTTCCTAAGGAATTCTTGGCTTTGCCGGTTCCAGTCCTTTTTTACGTTTCGTTTTAGCAGAATCTGTTTGCGTTTTAGCAGGCCCACCCTTTCGGTGTTCCGCCATTTTGTGTTGACTGATAACCAGGCAGTTGCATTATGGGACTAATTTGCATTATAGGGACTAATTTGCATAGAAACTTGGTCCGTCAGACCCAGTTATTATTTTTGGAAATTTCCTGTATAGTTTCATAAATAGACATTTTCCTCAAGTTTTTGATTCGCGATGATTTCTAAGATATATATCAAGTCTGAATATTGTAAAGAGGTCAAAATGTAAACATTTTTATATATTTCTTTGGGAGTATGAGGCTTTAAACAAGAGATATCAATATCATTCGTAAAATAAAGGCTTAAAAAATAATAATGAAGCTTTGGTGATATTGCAGAAAAGGTATTTACATCCATGAATCAAACATTCATTAGCGAGTGTGACCGTATTTAAATGTAAAGGATGCTGGCACAGCTCCAGCAGCCATGATTACACAGCGATTACAAATCTCGTTATCGCGATCAAATTCTACTGATGATATTACTGAGTTCTTGCATTCGTGATATTACTGAGTTCTTCTACTGCTGATATTACTGAGTTCTTCTACTTGTGATATTACTGAGTTCTTGTATTGGTGATATTACTGAGTTCTTCTATTTGTGATATAACTGAGTTCTTGTATTGGTGATATTACTGAGTTCTTCTATTGGTGATATTACTGAGTTCTTCTATTGGTGATATTACTGAGTTCTTGTATTGGTGATATTACTGAGTTCTTCTATTGGTGATATTACTGAGTTCTTCTATTGGTGATATTACTGAGTTCTTCTCTTCTATTGGTGATA